>NC_056737.1:29455694-29660694 GCF_019279795.1 Protopterus annectens
TCATGCACCACTTAAGTAAAACTGTTAAGAAAGAAAAAATGTTTTACTTGCACTTAACTCCCTCCCTCCTCTTCCCCTCTCCTGAGTATTCTTCCGAACATTAATGACATGAAGTAGGGCATAAACTTTAGAGTCCCCTACAAGTTTAACAAGTCCAAGAAAGTCCAATACTTCCAGATTTTCTTGTTCTATTCCTGTTCATCTAAATCTCCCAAACCCTGTGTCTGCTTCATCTCCAGTACACTCTTGATTCTTCTGGTCAACTCCTGTTCTTTTTTCCCCTCCCTCTTTCAAGCATTTTCCATTAAAACAGTGGGAAAGGTTTCACTGGCAAAGTCCCTCTGTGGTCTTTATTACCAGAAGAACAAGGAGCAGAATCTCCTTCTGTGTCACAGCTCACTTTTTGTTGGACAAACTTTTGTATTTTTTCCTTAGCATGTACTTCATTAAAAAAAAATGTTTTTATTCCTCCAGGGAACAACATTTTGAAGACTGCTGGGTACATAGTTTGAATCTCATGCCTGCTTCTCAACATTCCCAATATAATGGAATAAATGTATTCCTCTTCTGTCTGGTGTACAATGAGTAGTCATTCTCCACAAACACTCTGCTGTCTCACCCTTTTGGTACTTTGTCCTTGTGTCACAGTTTTGTCAGAATCAACTCTTTCTGCTGGTAAGACTGCATTTTAAATACTAAAGGCCTAGGTTGTTTTCTCATTGCCAGGTTTTGAGCATACACACAATTTCAATTAACAGTTCCTGTTGTGGAACACCAGTCCAGTTGCTTATTTATGCTTTCATGAAATTAATACAGTCTGTTCCTTCCAGCTTCTCAGGTACATCAGAAAAAGGTGTGTGCTCTGTCCTCTAATTCTATTATTTTCTGAAATGTCTCTCCTTGCACAGTCTCATATTCAGCCAGACTTTTTTCACGTTAGCCTCTGAGTTTTGCAGTTTTATCAACTCAGATCTGAGTATCTGTTTAATGCTTCTTCCATTTCTGCCAGCCTTTTATTGTTTGAGTTGATATACTCCATAAGTGTTTCATTTATATTAGTCAGGTCTGTATGAAACTGCTTTATACTTTCCTCAAGGTTATTGGAAGTCATGTCTGGAGCTTGCAATTCTTTCTGCTGAACAGCTACAGTACTTTTCCCAGTCAGTGTTTTTTTCATCACCTTTTGTAGTTGGTTTTCCTTCAGGTCTGCTGTATTTCTCCTTTCCTGGCATTCAGGCAGTCCAGTTACTAGTCAGTTACTTAAATTTACTCATAGATCCAGGTCGGTCCACTGGCTTTCTCTGCTAAGTTTCTGTTTTCACACTGGGTGAGCTAGAATTAAGCTGTTACTCAATGTGCAGCCATCTTGGAAGACCCTATAAAGCTAACTTTTCATGCCAGTTATATCGATGAATTTGTGAGTCACTTACTTTCTTTGCCATTTACTCTATATATAAACAAAGGTGAAAGAAGGCATCTTATCTGATTCCTCTGTTCACACAGGATGTCAGAGAGGACTTCCTTCACATTAATTATTGCTTCAGACCATTTATATATCGTCCTTATTAACCATATTATTTTATCACGGAATGCATAAAACCCCAGGTGACTCTACCGAGTGCTTTCCCTGTACCAAGACCCATCAATACTAGTGACATTTTCTTACAGTCTCCTTCCCTCTAGACTGCTCTATTAATATTGTCAAATATTTGCCTACCCTCCACAAAATCACAATGATCCATAATTATCAACTTTGGCAGCATCTCAGCTATTCTCTTAGCTAGTACAGACAAATACTTTATAATTATGGCTTAAAAATTAAATGGGTCTAATGTGAATTTGGGTCTGAAAGGTCTTTACCCTCTTTAGATAATGCAGCCATCATGACTTTTTTTCCAAGACGATGGTCCACCCCAACCACCCATTTTAAAATACCATTGAACAAATCCTTCCAACTACTTATCACTTTCTTTTCTCCTGAATTCCAAAGGTATACTGTCTGCTCCTGGAGACTTTCCTGTCGATTGATTATACATAACTGTTTTTATCTCACTTTTTTCTTTTACTTCTTTCAATTCCCTTCAAATTTACTAAAATAAAATGAAGGTTTTTCACTTAACCATTCACACAAAATACATTGGTAACTATCAAAAACAAAATCTACAGGACAGAACATGTTCCTTCCTCACATAAGACACCCACTTTTTCCTTAATTTTTATTATATGCAACCATTGAGAGGTCTGGATGTTCCCAATTTAATTTTAAACTATTTTCTTTATATTTAATTACAAAAACATTGTTTTTCCTTGTTTGCCAAATAAATTGACAATGGATACCAGACCCTAATTTGCATGGGAAGAAACTATCCTAGTGAACCGAGCAATCCATTAAATAAGATTTTTACAAAAAGCCATGCATGCACTTTATTTTCTCATAAAATACTGCTCTGATGGGAATGTTCAGTTTACTTTTTATCATAATATCAATTTGGTGATATGATTACAACTGTTTTTTAACTAAAACAAGGGGATTTTTCATACTATTTGAATTATTTCTTATTGTGAACTTTAATGTTTCACTTTTTTAACTAAAGGATAACCAGGCATAAATGTATAATTTTAAACAATTGAAGACCCATAAAAGCAAACTTAAGCAAAATGAACATACGTGTTCATTTCAGAACAAGATTATCATTACATCTGCATTAAATCTATGGAAATCTAGGGCAAACAAACTAAAGACAATGTCCAATTCCATGGTTTTATGCCAATTAAGGTGCTGATGTTTTCAACTGTTACATTTAACTTTATTCTGAGAGTTAAACTGGAGAAATTAAGGACTGATTCTGCATTTAGACTTTTTTGCTATCAAAACTCAAGGATTATCAATCTAGCTATACCTCAGCCCTACACTATTTAGGATTAGCAATATCAGTTGGGTGACTTTACTTATTTTGAGAGCAACAGTTTGTATACAGTTCTTAATTCTGTTTTTAACACTTTTTTTTATTCTGTTTCCAGTATTCTGGAGTTGTGTCTTTCTCAGCTTGCACATTCTGATATTTAGTTCTACTCAAGCAGGACACTGTAAACACTTTGTAGCTCTGGCCACAGTTCATTATTTGTACTCTGTAGATGACAGCTTGAATATGAAACAGATTTTTCTTTTGATGTGCAATTTCCAAAATCAAGTCACTTTACTCTTTTTCCTTTTTGTTTGTGGTGTCACTTGATTTGGCACTCTCAGGTTTACTCTTTCCAGAAATTTTAGAGTCCTAAGAATAAATCAACAACTTATTTTTCTATTTTATTTTAGTTTTTTGTGACTGATGTCCGCAAACAACTTTATAAAGCTCTTTGTCATTTTGTTCATTTTCAGAAAACATTTGATTCAACACTGCTACAGACTTTTTCTAAAGACACTCCATTTGAATGACATAGCAATTCTACGTTCTCTTTTAATGAATGAACTTTGTCTTGTAGAGGGACACATTTGCATACAAATATTTTGTGCATTACTATATGGGTTCAGTAGCATGGTAGTATGAGTTTTAATTACTCTAAAAGGGGACTGTAAAACTGACGGCTGTTACTAATTAAAGGATACAAGGAAGTTCTTGAAAAATGAGAGAAAACAAAGGACATATGACTACAAACAAGCAAAAATGAAAACTAGTGCTAAGGAAACAAACTCGCATATCACTTGATTTACGCACTGAGTACGTCTAGCGCCATCTAAATTTAATGATTTTTCTTCACAGGATTAGAGCTTGTTAAGAGTACATAGATTGTTACAACATCCTGTACCTCAAGAACATTTGGTCTTCAAATGAGAGGGAGGATAGATATGTATATATTGCTTTCCTTTTTTCTACCTTTGATATGCCTTTTATATGCCAAGCTATACATTTTTATGCTCAGTGGTTGTGGTTGAGAGATACAGACACAGAACTACTGAAAGGAACTATGAATACATATATCTACAATGAAAAAGAAAAATAAGTTGTCATTTAGTAGGCAGAAGTTTTAATACGTGACATGACAGTTTTTATTTCAGAAACACAGAAAGTGAATTTGGTTTTATCAAGAAGATGGCATTCTGTCTGTACAAAAATGGTGACATTCTGCCAATACTACATTCAGAATGACAATTTTAAAGATGACCTCAGGACTTCAACATGAATGTCAACGGACAGAATGAAAGAATTACGCACAAAATTAAGACTTGCATATTACCTTGTGGAATAAATTAAATCTTTATAGTAGTATGTGCTTAATTTGCAGTTTAAACATGCATTGCTTCATGCTTCTTAGTTTGAGAGTTTATTTCAGACTGCCTCCTACAATAGCTAGTGAAAATGAAAGATACAGCATGGGAATAGTTTAATGATAATAAACCTTAGTGTCTTCTTAAATGTATAGAAATCTCAGTCAGTACTTATTTTAAGTACTTGTTTCAGGGTGTAGGTGTGTGGCTTTTGAAAGACAGTGCTGGGTCAATTATAAGGCCAAAGTAAATGCATTGTATTTCTAAGTGAATGAGTTCATTATTCAGGGGTTTTATTTGTAAGGAGTTAGTTTTATATATTTGGTGAATGTTAAAGAACACTGACTCTACTTTGGAGAAATTACGGGGCAAGCATCTTTGATGAAAGCTATTTACATAGCATATTAAAATCTATCTGAAGGCCTTTTTCTACTTTTGTGGGGGATATGATGGGATGTATTTATGCAGATTAAATCAGTTGTACATTGAGGGAAGAGTGACAATGCAAGGATAACATTGTTAATGTCACGGATGAAAAGTGAGAACTGGTCCAAGAAAGGAGCACTGGAAAGCAGCTAATGAATATTCTAAATCCAGCTGCTAATAAGTGTATTTAGTAATATGTCAAGATTTGCACTCTTAGGAACTCTGTATTTATCTACAAAGAAACCTCCAGTCAAAAGTCCTGTTTCCATGGATTAATATATTTTTGTCAGCAACTGTACACATAGCTCTGAGGGTCTTGTGGCCGTTTCTGAAGTCATGCTGTGATTCAATATGTAATCTAGATTTATTTAGATGGTCTACTACTTGAATGGAGTTTAATATTGCTAATGTCTTGGTTAGAGGGCATAGTAAAGATATTGTCTTGAATTCTTCAAAGGATGGTGCAGAAGCTTTTTTGAAAAGGAGAATTATAAGAGAATGTTTGAAACAGGAGGAATTACTGCTGATGACACTGTGATGTTGAAGATGTGTAGACAGGTGGTTTAGTGAGTGGACTGGCTGGCATCTTAAGAAACTCAGGCGGTAAATCACAGGGGTTAGATTTTTCTTGCAATTAATTTTTTCTAGGATTTTTTGTGCATCATTTGCTGAAATTTCTCTAAGTAAAATGTAAGGGCAAATGTACACTGTAAGGGTTCTGGAGGAGAATGAGCTGGGAGTGGTCACAGTTAGAAATGAACTGGATGCATATTTGTTGAGTTTTGATGAGTAGTGGGAGGGAGGTGAAGTAACAGGAAAGATGATCAATGGTTTGAATTTTCTCATAATTGGTGGTTCCTATTTTAGCTGCAGTATTACATTTATTCCTAACAGAATAAGATATGTCTTGCATGACTTTCCTGAATTTTCTTAGCTGAAAATAGGTGGTTTGTAATTCACTTTGCAAGAAAGCAAATTTAGCATGCTTTATTTCAAGCATATCATCTTAAAGGCATGAAGTAATTCTTATGCATTCATTTTGTGCGGCTTTTCAAAATGCCCAGGATTTGTCCCTGTCCTTGAGGATTTTTTAAACAGTTTAGTTAAGCAACAGTTATGTTCCTTTACTCATCTTTTAATGCAGGGAAGTGTCTGATTACTATAGAAGTGATGATGCTCTTAAAGGGGTGAACAGCAGTAATAGGGGCTTTAGTTCAGTATATACTAGGTCAATCTGAGTTAAAGAGGTTGGATGGTTAGTTTTCCATATTTCTATACATATGGGAAAGAGGTGTGGCGCTTTGAATGAAAGGATGGTTGCAGAAGAAGCTGGGTAAAACAAGAGAAGTTTCTGTAACTTTATGGTGGATATTAGTGACAGATAAGTCCAGAAGAGAACCCTTTCCTGTTCTTGGGTATGGGCCCAATACCAACAATATTTTTTGTTGTGCTCAATAGCAGAGCTGTTTAGCTGGCTGCGACTCATTCTACAACTATCTGGATATATAAAGCTGATATAAGTATACGTTTTTTGCACTTGTTCTGTTTCAGTGATAGTTAACAAAACTGTACTGCATTTATTTATTTATTTGTTTGTTTCATTGAATACTGATTGAATATTGGTGGTCTCTCTCTCTCTCTCTGCAGTTTCTTTCTCCGGGCTAGTTCAGATTTTGAGCTCTAAGCCAGTCGGTTTCATTGCGGGGCTTGTTTACATTCTGTGAAGTTTTGGGGTCCATATTAGAACAACGAATAATTAAAATGTTGAATGTTCTAAAAAGCAAAAATGCCAGACCGCGAAGTGTTTTTTGTGACATCGTAGTACAATGAAAATCTTAATATTTGCTCTTTCCTCACTGTAGTGCGATCTCGGAGTTGGTATATATATTTAGCAGGGGGTGCAGCCCTCCACAATAACTAGTTTGAGGTCTGGCATTTTCGCTCTTTAGTGCGTTTGATATTTTAATTATTCAAATTTCACTGTTCTAATATAAACCCGAAGTTTTGTGTTTATTTAATTGCCTGGGGGTCTATCTTTTGTTTTATATTACTGGTATAGTTACATTTCTGTGTATTTGTGCTCAGTAGCAGAGCTGTTTAGCTGGTTGTGACTGATTCTACAACCATCTGTATATACAAAGCTGATATAAGTATATTGTTTGCACTTGTTCTGTTTCAGTGATGGTTAACAAAACTATACTACATTTATTTATTTGTTTCATTGTACTGATTGAATATTGGTCTTCTCTCTCTCTGCAGTTTGTTTTCCCTCTCTCCTGTCCAAGTCTTGCTGTATTCTTAAACTTGGTGACTTTAGAATTGCCCACCCCTGCTGTAAATTTGTCTTTGGACACTCCTCGTAGCCCCACCTCATTTGCTCACTCAACTGAATAAAGTGAGATCATTTGGGAAGGACTAACCCCTTGCTTCTTTGATTTTGGACACTCCTACCAGTCCCATCTCATCAGCTCTGTCTACTGTGTACAGAGAGAACATTCCCCCTTAGTTTCTTAATCTTGAGTTATCTTCTATTTCCTCCCTCTCCACTTAACAAAAAAATAAATTTACACTTTATTCAGATACTCTTACTGTAACTACCTACTTTATTACCTTATTTTGCTTTGCTGTGTGCTCTTAAGTGTTCAAGTGCTCTTAATCTGCTGCATTTATTACTGCTTGCTAGTAGCCTGATTAAATGTATCTGCTATTCTAAGCATCTTACTTTTGGTTTTTGCACTTGTGCTTCAGGCCAGTTATTTTACACTTAAAGAAGGGTTTTGTGGTCTACATTCTTGTGGACAAACTCCATCAAAACCCTCATAAGTCTGCCAAATATTCAGAACACTATGTCTGGACAATTCCCATCAGTTTCTCCTGCCAGCCTGGTCGACATGGGCATACTGAGACAGTGAAGCAACTGCCTTGTGTTCACTGACAGCCCTCTTCTCCTAGCACATAATTCTTTTACTTGCAAGAAATGCATCTACATCAGCAACCTGGAATCCATGCTCTCTCGCACCACAGTCAGTACTCCTGACAAAGAGGAGCTTGCCAGCACAAACACCACACCACCCGCATTACATAGCCAAGCGCAACATACACCCACATATGCAGAGGTCCTCAATAAAAACTTAGCTAAACAGCAGAGATCTCCAAAACACACACACACAAACATTCCACATACAACACCAAACACATCACACACAGCAGGCAACACACCAGTGTCTCACAAACACAGCCCACAAGGCATAACAATAAATGAACACAGCCCATGATGCATAACAATAAACCAAACATACTAGTCATTGGCGACTCAATTGTGAGACACACTGATGTCCCCCTCATCAGTCTTGACAAGGAGAAGGTCATGGTCAGCTGTCGGTCAGGTGCCAGAATTCACCACATCACTCATGCACCTAAGTCTCTCCACAACAGGTACAAATATGATGCTATCATTGTCCATCTTGGTGTGAATGACTTGAGACGTACCTCCCTGGACTATATGAAGAAAAACATGATTTAGTTCTCAGAGTATGTGTTCCAGGCAGGTATGACTCTAGCCCTAAGCAGCATCCTACCTTCACCAAGAATGATACCACAATACCAACAAAAATAATTGACTTCAACAACTGGCTTAGTTTCTGGTGTCTTTACAAGGGGATCCAGTATATGTCTGCCTGGGATGACATAGTTGACAGGCCTCAATGATTTGTCAGAGATGGTCTTTACCTGTCACCCCTGGGATTCTGGATCCTGGCCAAGGCTCTTGTCTCCCCCATCATGCCTTTTTTAGGTTATGCCCCAAAGACAAATCTTCCAACATAAAAGACCTGTCAAAAAGCAAACTGAAGGTCATGCTGCTAAATGCCTTAACCTAAAAATGCACTCACTGGAGGCTTGCCACACACTGAAAGATGCTGATGGCTGTGCAGTCACAGAAACTTAGTTCAGGGCTGCAGAGAGTACCCCTGCCTTGCCAGGCTATACCTCGTTACAGACATTCTGACCCAAATTAAGGTCGGGAAGACTAAGGGTGGTGGAGTCTATCTTCATTAAGGACAGACTAGTTTGTCAGCATGGCGCACTGGAATTACTCCAGATGCAGCTGACAGTTGGCAAGATACCCATCCAAGTTACAGCCAGGTCCAGACATCCCCCCCCATGACTCAGGACACCCACTCCTCCTACCTGGACCTACTTGACGCCATCAAGGTACCCCCTAACACCCTGATCCTTGGTGACTTTAACTACCCCACCATAGACTGCGTGAACTATTCCTGCCCTAATGCACTCACCCGATTCCTTGACTTCATCAAATTTAACACACTAGACCAGCTTGACTCATCCCCATAAGGGCAGAGAACATTCTGGACTTGGTTCTCACCAACATGGGCGACCGCTGCACCACTCCCATAGTATGTTCATCCCTGGAGAGATCAAATCATTGGTCATTCAAAGTTCCTATTCAATCCCCCTACCCCACTCCGAGCGGTAACCAGGCTAAAAACTTTTCAAAAGCTGGCTACAGGCTCCTAAGGGAGGTTATCTGTAGCTTCCCACCACCACCCTCCTCAGAGGATGCAGACAACTATGCTGAATTGTACATCAATGCAGTATACAAGCACATGTACAACTGCATGGACTCAGCCATACCCAACAGAATTAAATCTACTCCTCAAGGAAACACTAATCTGTCTGGTGGACATCCTCTATCAACAGGCTTTACAACAAAAGGAAGAAATTGTTATCCAAGGGTAAAAAGGAATAAATTCCAATTTGGGAAACTCCCTCATCAGCCTCAACAAGCAAATTAGATCAATAGTGAAAACCTCCAAAGCCAAACCCTAAAGATTTTTACAATTAATGCACAAAGTCTAAACAACAAAGTACACCAATTTCAAGCTTGGTTAAGCCATAACCAACCAGATAATTTAGCCATCTCCGAAACCTGGCTCAAGCCCTTTATCTCCAACTCTGAGATTCTGCCCCCAGTATTTCATTGCCTCAGAAATGACCGACTAAATAAAAAAGGTGGAGGCAGTGCCCTAGTCTATTCCAACCTTCTTACCTTAATTCCCCTCCAAATTCCAATTCCTCAATTCCAGAACACTAAACTAACTGCTGGAATTCTAAAACTAAATAAACATAAAAATATCTGTATCACTGCCCTATATATCTCACCTGGTAACAATATCTCTACACTCGAAAATATTCTCCTATGGGCCTCTACTGAAATTAACTATGAAACTTATATCCTTGGTGATGTGAATATTGACTGGAATAAACTCAATTGCCCCTCTCCCTCCCTATCCATTAACCTCTATAACTTCACTCAAATAATCCTCTCCATCACTCAACCTAACAAAATAAACCCTCCCAGATCCACTATAGATTGGATCCTAGTCTCAGATCCAAATAAAATAACCAGTTCTGGCACAATTCCTGATACCTTTAGCGACCACCTCCAAGCCTTTATGCATCACTCAACTAGTTCCTCCCCATACCAGCATCAATACATTCAAATTCGTAACCTCAGTAGCTTCAACCCAACTACTTTCTCAAATACTTTCAAACAAATGAACTGGCAAATTCTAAACATCCTTCCTCTTGACAAGGCTATAGAATACTTCAACTCTGTCTTCCTTGATACTTTAAACTTACTAACCCCACTAAGAAACAAAAGGATAAAAACTAAAACTGCTCCTTGGCTATCCAAAGAGACAAAACAGATTATGCATCAGAGACAAACTATGGAAGCTTTATAGGTTCATAGGTAGGTACTAGGCTATCAGCCCTGGGGCCTATACAAGCCCAGCCAAAAAGGTACCCAGGCTTTTGCCACCCAAGAAAATTATTTTCCTGTGCCACTGTCGAGCAGAGCCACAGAGGTGATCCCCGGGGTGAATTTCCCATCCAGTCATCAAGATTGCTAATGAGGAGCTTTGTTTGATATAGATAGGTAGCTTATTCCAGAGTATGGGAAGTCTCTGGGACAGGAATCTATCCCGCCGGCATGTTCTGTTTAATGTGGTGACAAGGTTTAGGTCCCTAGAGCGTGTAGCTCGGAGGGATTGGGATTTCTTTAAGTGGAGCATGTCCAACAGCTCTGGGTTTGACTTAGCTTTGTATGTTAGGCAAAGATCACCTCTGAGTAAGCGATATGCGACAGAGTAAAGCTGGAGTTTTTTGAGACTGTCTGCGTAGGGCATCTGTTTGAGGCCAGTAATCTTCTTTGTGAGGTATTTCTTGGCCTTTCCAGTTGTTGTAGATGTCTTGTGAGGTACACACCAAAAGGGGCATTGTACTCTATAATGGGTCTAATGAGTGATGAGTAGAGGGGAACAATGACCTCTTTTTTTCTGGATGAGAAACCTTTTGTGGTGAGGTGTGCCACGTAGAAGGATTTCCTGACTACTGTGGCGATGTGATTATCAAAGGAGAGACTACTGTCCACCTGTGTCCCAAGGTCTCTTATCACACTTTCAGTGTTAAGTATACTACCGCCTATGTTGTAGTTCATGGGAGTTTTTACCAAAGTGGATGACAATGCACTTTTTGGCGCTTTACCAAAACAATAAACTGGACAATATCTTGCTCCAATATAAACAGCTCCGCAACCGTGCAAAATGACTAATCACCAAAGACAAAAAATCCTACTCTATCAAACTTCAGTCCAATAACAATAAAACCCCCCAAAAAGTCTGGAACTCAGTAAACTCACTCCTCAATCCAGGCTCCAAGAATAATCCCTGTCCTGACCCAAGTAAATCTGACCTCTTACTAGGCTCTGAATTTAACTCATTTTTCATAGAAACTATTACAACCCTCACCAAGACATTTCCCAATAATAACCCAACTGCTCTACACTCTCCCCCTTCTAACTCACCTCATCTGTTTGAACTCAAACCCATCTCCACTAACTTTATAAAAAAACTTTTGTCCAAACTTAAACCTTGCTTTAATGCTCCCGACAATTTTCCCTCTTCCTTCCAAAAATGTACTGTTTATGGGATTGCTCTCCCAATCAGCATCATTATTAACTGATCCATAAAAGAATCATACGTTCCCAAACTCTGGCGCTCAGCTTATATTCTTCCTCTTCATAAAGGAGGCAAAAATACCAGCATCTCAAACTTTTGCCCCATTGCTTTGCTCTCACCAATCTCCAAAATCCTAGAAAAATGCATCCACCTCCAACTTCTGCCTTTCCTGACCCAAAACAATCTTCTCACTCCTACCCAGCATGGCTTCTGTCCAGGCCATAGCACAATAACCGCTCTACTCTCTTTCCTAGAAACTGTCAATCAAACCTGAGATTCAGGACATTTAGTTTCTACTGTTTTACTCGATCTGTCTAAAGCCTTTGATACTGCTTCCCACAAGCACCTTCTCTGTCATCTCTCAAACCTTAATCTCTCACATAATGCTTTTTCCTGGTTCTCCAGCTATCTATCAGACAGATCACAGGCAGTCAAATGGAAGAACTCCATCTCTTCCTTCCTACCTACCCCAACTGGCGTACCACAGGGCTCCATCCTTGGGCCAATGCTTTTTAACATCTTCATCAATAACTTTCACACTGCTATTCCTAATGCTAAAATCATTCAATATGCAGACGATTCAGCCTTAGTCTGCTCTGCCTCAAACCTCTCTGAATTGCTGACTAAAACTCAAACTGCCATCTCAACAACTGAAAACTGGATGCGCCAAAACCACCTCTCTGTCTCAATACAAATAAATCAGAGATTCTACTATTCCCTCCCACAAAGACCCTCTCCTATGATAAAAACAACTTCAAAGTCTATAGTCAAACCAACTCACCTAGAGAAGTGGTCCCCTCTGCCAAACTACTTGGCATTACTGTAGATGAACACCTCAAATTTGATATTCATATTTAACAAAATATTAAGAAAACCCACCAAAAGCTAGGTATGCTGTATAGGAATAATCACTTTCTCTCCAACTCTACCAGGCAAACTCTGGCCTCGACTTATCTTCTTCCTTACTTATTATACGGAGCCCCTCTTCTAACCAACCTGTCCTCCTCTATCACCTCTAAACTAGAAAACTGCTACAACAAAAATCTCTAAATTTGCATCTAAATCTAAAAATACCACCCATCACTGCTTAACCCTACAATCCCTGAATTGGCTTGAACTCCCAAACTACCTAGACTATCTCCAACTCACTACTGCATACAGACTCATACTCCACCCAACAAAATGTCCCACTCTAACTAACATATTTCCCCCTTATACACCCAGTAGAGCACTCAGATCTGAAAATCAGAACTTAATTACTATCCATAAACCTAAACGTCCTGCTGGCCAACTTCTCCTATCTTTCTCACGAGGCAAAAAATGGAATTCCCTTCCCTCCACACTAAAAACCATACCAAACTCAGAAAACTTCAAAACCCAACTATTCAAACATCTGTCCACTAAATGAAAATGTAACTGCCTTCACTCAACCTAATCAAAAGGGGGTTCTCTCTCTGGTTCCCAAGCTCTACAACTCTCATAGTTATCTTCCTATGAGCCTATCTAAGCTCTCAACAATTTCTATAGCCTCTAAGCTCTCAACAACTCCTACAGCTACCCTCACACAGCCCAACCTTGTAAATATTGTAAATAGCATTCTACTGTTGATGTGTGTATGTAAAGCGTATTTACATTTTCTTAAAAGGTTTGTATGTGAACTGTATCCACACCTAACACATATCAGTTTTCCTCAAATGAAACTGTATGATCCCTACCTTCAAGCTTAATGAATTTGTTAACTATGCATGATATTGAATGCATTTATGAGTAATTATTCTACATAATATTATCTTTAATATTAACTATCAGTTGTATCTAAATTGTATAATGCATCTTGGAGCTTTTCTCCCTGGGCCTCCACTGAAAATGGGTCAATTCAGCCCAGTGGACTTCCACGGTAATCAAACTGCAAATAATTAATTAATTAATTAATTAATTAATTAATTAATTAATTAATTAATTATGAAACTAGCCTCTAAAACAAAGGGAAAAGTACAGTTGTGTACACTTACCATAAATGTAGATGTTCGAGTGTATTCACTGTTGCAGTCATTACATTTGGATAATCTGCTGGCAGGTTGCCCTCAGTCGGCCTGATTAACAAAGTCTTGGGTCTTGCGTCAGTTGCTGTCCCTTCTTCCATAACGTCAGGTCGCCAGGGGTATAAAACATGCAGCCGACACCATTACATCAGTTTTTCTTGCCCCAGATGTCAGGTGCCCCCCAAATGGGGAGCAAAATATATATATATATATATATATATATACACACACACATATATATATATATATACACACACATATATATATATATATATATATATATATAACAAAAGCAAATACACCAAAAAGGCTTTTAACCATAATATAAAAAAGAAGAGGTATAGTAAAAGAAAAACAGGGGGCTGGAGGGAGGGTAACCAGGACTGCAACAGTGAATACACTCAAACATCTACATTTATAGTAAGTGTACACAACTGTACTATGTTCATCGTGTTTCACTGTTGCAGTCATTACATTTGGGTAGATTCCCAAAGCTAAGGTTGGGAGGATGGATTTATACAGCATTAGGACCAGCTATAAGGCCCTGAAAAACAGCAGTGGCAAAGCCAGTTCTGGATTTAGAGAAAATTGGTAAGTGATAATGCTTGGTGAAAGTATGAACTGAACTCCAGGTAGCAGTTTCTAGAATATCCCTGGTAGGAACGCCTCTTGAGAAAGGCTGCTGAAGTAGATGCAGCCCTGGTGGAATGAGATCTGATCCCCTGGGGGATAGGTTTTCCATGGTGCTTATAACAGAAATGAATACAATGGCTTATCCATTTAAAAATGGTTTGCTTTGAAATAGCCTTCCCCTCTGCCCCTGAAGCAAATGCTACCAGAAGTTGTTCAGATTTTCTTCGAGATTTAGTCCTGTCCAAGTAGAATGTAGGTTATCTGTGTACATCCAATTAATGCAGAACCCGCTCTCCCTTGTTCTGTGGATTGGGAAAGAAAGTTGGCAGATGAATGGACTGATTAAGAGCCACACTGAATACCACTTTGGGCATGAATGATGGATTGGTCCTGGGTGACACCCTGTCCGTGTGAAAGATGATGAAAGGCTCCACTGCCATAAGGGCCTGTAATTCAGATATCCTCCTAGATGAAGTGATTGCTAAAAGGAAGGCTGTTTTCCAGGAAAGAAATTTTAAGTCAGCAGTTGCAGCTGGCTCAAAAGGAGGTAGAGTGAGTTTCTCCAATACAAAGTTAAGGTCCCAGGCAGGGGTTGGAGCTCTCCTGGGTGGTCTCAAGTTTTTGGCCCCTCTGAGATACTGCTTTAGAAGAGGATGAGAGAAGAGTGGGGGGGGGTCTGTGTTGTAATGAGCTGAAATGGCTGAGGCATGGATTTTTATGGAAGAAAAAGACAGGCCCTTATGAAGCATCTCAGTTAAGTACTGCAAAATTTGAGGTAAATTGGGCACTGCTGTGCTCGTCCCTTGAGAATGATTCCAGGCACAGAATCATTTCCATTTGTCAGCATAAGATTTTCTACTACTAGGTCTTCTCGCCTCCAAAATGACATCCATCACATGTTTGCTGAGGGATGCTAAGGGTGAATTTAAGTGATTAGCCAAGCTGCAAGATTCAATGTTTGGAGCGGAGGGTGCAGAAGTTGGTTCTCCTGCTGAGACAGTAAGGAAGGTGTCTAAGGCAGGTGCTACGGAGAAATGTGTGACACACAGAGCAGGAGTGGGTACCAGTGTTGGCGAGGCCAGTCTGGAGCAATCAAAATAATTTTTGGCTTGTCCTGTTTGACTTTTAGTAGAACTTTGGAGAGCAAAGGCAGAGACTGATAGGTTTTTTCCAGCTGAAGGACAGAGCATCCACTTTCCAGGCTTTTTTGTGATGAGTTCTTGTGCAAAATTTGTCCAACTGGTAGTTCTGGGGTGAGGCAAAAAGATCCATGTCTGGGCTCCTCCATTTGCGTGTCAACATGTTGAAAATCCATGGTTCCAGTTTCCATTCATGAGGATCCATGAGATTTCTGCTTAGTTCGTCTGCCAGAACATTCTGCTTTTCTGGAAGGAATTGAGCTTGTAGTTGTACTTGGTAGCTCAAGGCCATGTTACACAATGCCATGGCTAGTCTGCAGAGGGGTTAAGAATGTGTACCCCTCCTCCTTGTTTATGTACCACATAACCGTGTTGTTGTCTGTCTTTATCAGTAATTGTCTTGGATGAAGGTAGTCCTTGAAGGCTGTCAGTGCATTCTGTACAGCTAGTATTTCTTTTAGATTGCTATGAAGGTGCATTTGATTTCGGGTCCATTTGCCCTGAATGCACTTCCCTGCCAGATGAGCCCCCCATGCACAGCCTGATGCATCTGTAGTTAGGGTTTAGGCGGCAGGGGGTGGTGTGAATGGCAGACCCTTGTTTTGGTGGCAGGCCTCTGCCCACCATAGGAACTCTAGGCACAGGCAAGGTATGATACGAATCATTGTTTCCAGGCTGTGACAATGGTGACTCCATAAACTTTTTAAGTACCACTGAAGTTTCTTCATATGCAGTCTTGCATATGGAATTAGAAGAATGCATGAGGCCATGAACCCCAATGCTTGCAGTATTTGCCTTGCAGATAGCAGGGTTTTTGTGGCCGCCTGTTTGAAGTAAGTCACCAAATGAATTTGCTTTTCTGGTGTAAGGAAAGTCATCTGGGCAGTTGTATTCAAGCTTGCACCCAGGAATGTAATTTTTTGAGAGGGTACCATTTGAGATTTCTTTTTGTTTATGGTGTACCCTAGACAGGTTAGAAGTCTTTTTACAAACGCCAGATGTTTTAGAAGACTGGCCTGGTTTTCTGCCTGAATAAGACGTCCAGTTATGGATGTATTTGAATATTTCTTTGCCTTCAAAATGAAATTACTGGAGCCAGGCACTTTGTGAATACCCTGGGCACAGTAGACAAGACAAAGGGCAGTGCAGAGAACTGATAATGTATGCAGCTTGCTTTGAAGCGTAGGAATCTTCTGCAAGATTCCCTGATTGGGATATGCAGGTAAGCCTCTTTTAGGTCGAGAGTTGCCAACCAGGCATCCTTGCCTAGCATAGGAAGTAACTGGTGAAGAGTCAGCATCTTGAATTTTGGAATGCCTAGAAAGGTGTTTAGAGTAGACAGGTCCAGAATTGGACGCCATGATTTGTCTTTTCTGGGTACCAGGAAAAGTCTGGAATAGAAACCTTGTCCCTTTTCCTCTTCTGGTACTAGTTGAATAGCCCCCATGTTTAGGAGGGAAAGTACTTGTTTCTGAGCCTCTGCCCACTGATTTGGGGGCAGGTCTGGCCACCCATTTGGAGTTGGCAGTGTGTGGAAATGAAATCTGTATCCCTGGGACACTATATTTAAAACCTAATTTGTCCTGGGTAATAAGTTGCCAGTTTCTTGAATGAAGAGCCAGTTTTCCCCCCAAAGGGGCAGCTAAGAGGTAAGTGCTTGGTAATTTCAAAGGGAAGTCATTGAGACTGCTTACCATAGGGTGGTGCCTTGTTGTTTCCAGATTTGGAAGTGGAAGCACCCCATTGCTTAGTTTTGAAAGTCCCTTGGGACTGAAACCTGGTGGTTTTGGAATGTCTGGGTTTGGCCGTAGTGGCTGTGGAAGGAGCTGGAAAGGACCAGTTCTTAGTAGGCAAATGCCTACTAAATCTAGGATGTTGTACTTGTAAGAAATCTTTCACAGTTTGCAAAGATTTATCTTTATCTTCCATCTTTTTTAGAACTTCTTCAGCCTTATTGCCAAATAAGCAGTCCTGCTGTAAAGGAGCATCCAAAAGTTTTGCTTTAACACAATCAGGCAGAGATTGCTCCTTAAGCCAAGCATGCCTTCTAAGCACAGACCCAGTAACAGCAGCCCTACAAGAGGCCTCTAAGGAATCAAAACCACACCGCAAAGTATGTTTGCCAACTTGTTCAGCTGAATGCAATAAATCCTGCAAATCTTTATTCACCACACAGTCAGAAATCAACATCATTTTCTGTTTAAGCAGTCCCATGATATGTTGTTGAAATTTTAGCATATGGAATTGACAGTTTAAAGCCCTGACTGCTAAGGTTGCAGAAGTGTAAACCTTTTTACCCCATCTATCGGGCTCCCTGGAGTCTCTATCAGAAGGGGTAAGATTTTTAGCAGTAGAAGCCTTAATGCCCTTGGGCCAGTGAGAAATGGTTTCAGGGTCCGCAACAGGATTTTTGAAAAGGAATTTGTGGGACTCAGGAACCCTGTAATACCTGTCTGGTTTGCTAGGGGCTGGAGGCAAGGAATCAGGGACCATACTGGATTCCGAAAACACATCATCAACAATGTCTAGTACAGGAGGTATAGCCAAAGGCCTATGCTGAGAAAGAAGAAGGAAATCCCTAAGCCTCTTTTTGGATTCAGAGAAATCCTGACTTTCCCAGTGGAAATGCTCCCTTAAGGTATGTAACGTTTCCCCAAAAGAGAAATCTTCAGGTGGAGAAGCAGAGGGAATGGAATCCTCTGCATCAGAGTCCTCATAAGTAGGTATGGACAAATCCAGATCATTAGAAGAGCCAGAAGAAACAGAGTCCTGTTCAGAAGATTCATAGTCAAATTCAATACTAGGCCTGTTGGAGGGGGGTGGGGGGGGTTTGACTTCCCCCGATTAGAGTAATTAAATTTTCAGCCATTTTGATCATTTGTTTTTTTAGACATAGGAGCCTAAACATGTGGCCTGGGCGTTGGTTTTTTAGACATAGATCGAGATTTAGGCCTTAGCACTGAAGTTGGAGTTGGTTTAATATGCAAGTCTGTAGGCCTGAATACACCCTCAGAAGCCGGTGCCTGCTCAACAGCTCTGGACCCATCCAAGGTAGAGACATCTGCGGGTTCCATATGTGAAACATCTCGCGGCATACCGGACTCCGAATGGGTCTCAGTAGAGGCTTGCGAATCAGAAATAGTGGGTATCAGGGGCTGCGAAAGTGCCTCACTGAGTACTGGCAAACTGGCGACTGGCTTAGGAGAAGCATCATCATCAGTTTTGGACCTCAACGGCCTGTCTCTGTCTTTTTCTTTGTGTTTTTTCGGTATTCCCTGTAGTCGGATGGCTAACCGACGTCATTTCTGGATAATTAAACCGAGAGCCGAAAATATTTTGAAGCAAAAATGTACCAACGACGGATAGTGTGCTGACGAAATAAAGCACAAAACAGACAGCAAAGTACGTCGTGGTCAGGGTCTAGGCAAGGAATACAGTACAAATGAAAATCCTTATGAGGTATTTGCTTCCCACAAGTAATACAATTATTAACTTTTACTGACATCGGTAAGGAGCAAGAAAAAGTTTCCCAAATGGGGTACTTAGCTTTAAGTTGAAGACTTTGGTTCTGAAACTCATAAATGAAAATTTCAGGAGTCGGCTGATCGGCAATTGCGAACTGCTTCTGCTTCAGGCACCGCGCGGCAAGAAAGACTGATGTAATGGCGTGGGCTACATGTTTTATACCCCTGACGACCTGACGTCATGGAAGAAGGGACAGCAAACGACGCAGGACCCAAGACTTTGTTAATCAGGCCGACTGAGGGCAACCTGCCAGCAGATTGCCCAAATGTAATGACTGCAACAGTGAAACACGATGAACATCCACAAAGTCTTTTTCAGTTACATCAGGAACCTCCATGGCAACGCCCAGGTTTGTTCCAAATTACTACTTAACGGTAACACACTGATCCTGTTGACTTAGCCAACCTGTTAGCAGATAGGTTCAGCACAAACTTCACCCTGTCCCCTCAAAGGCTCATTTAACATCCTTGATACTTGTCCCACACCTCACTTCTCCATATATCAAGTGTTAAAGACCCTATCCAAGGCACAGAACACAGCTTCCATGGGACCTGATAGTATCTCAGGCTGTATTCTGCACTATCTCCAGCAAGAACTAGCTTTGCCATTGAGTACCCTATTCAACCACAGCCTAAGTACAGGCTTCATTCCAGAAGAGTGGAGAACTGCCACTGTCATCCCCTTGTACAAAGGTGGTGCCACTACTGACCCTGGAAACTATCACCTCATTAGCTTGACAAGTCTGATCCGTAAAGCTATGGAGCTTATTATTACGGATCTCATAAACGAGGACATAGGCAATCTTCAAGCACTTGACCCCAACCAGTTCAGATTCGTCAAGGGCAAATCTTGAACCTGATAGACTTTGGGACTGTCACCAAGGCCCTGGATGAGGGAAAGTCAATACATACAGCTTACCTTGACTTGGCCAAGGCCACTGACACAATCTCCCACTCCAGCACCAACGAAAAGCTAACACAACTTGGTGTAAATCCCTGTCTCATCAGGTAGGTGGCCAAGTGGCTCACCGACAGGACCCACAAGGTCATAATAGGTGTCTTCACCTCCAAAAGCAGACCTGTCACTAGTGGTGTTCCCCACGGATCTGTCCTGGGACCCCTACTGTTTGGCATGTACTTCTCAGTGCTCCAGGCAAAGATAAAAAGTCTATGTCTGACCAAGTTTGTGGATGACTGTAAGTTTGGTGTTGTCAATGACTCCCCAGATGATGTTAACATACGGCAAGAGGGTCTCACAGCAACAAATGACTGGTACCGAAACCATGGCCTTTAAGTTAAATGCAAAAAAGTGTATTATCATACCATTCGGCAAAACCACATCCCCTATTAATTACCATTTCAACGGCAACCCCCTAAGCACACAACCTGTGGTGAGAGACCTGTGTTAACAATCATCTCACATTCGACTATCGTGGAGCAGCAGTGGTAAGAAAAGCCTTTTACTTGGTTCACCTGCACCAGCTGGAAAGGCCACAGAAATACCTCACAAAGAGAATCCATGGCCTCCAACACCTGTCCTATGTGGACAGGCTCAAATCACTATCATTGTAGTCTGTATCAAACAGATTGCTCAGAGGTAAATGTGTCTCACCCACAAGGTAATGACGGACCCTGCCCTACCAAAGATGCTCCATATCTGTAAGTCTAAGTCCTCCTGTATTACCCCCTTAAAAGGCCTAAATCTAATATGCGACATCTGGAGAGAAAGGTTTGTCTCCCAGAGGCTACCCCATCTCTGGAATAGACTTCCCATACATGTCAGAGTACCTCGCTGACCCTCTTGAAGTGCAACCTTGATAAGTGGATGGGAGACCACAAATTTGTCACAAGAGTTCCACCTGGGTCCCTCACTGACCGGGGCAACAGATACTGTCTAAGGTTTCTTTTTAGGGTATAAACTCTTGGCTAGGCTTGTAAGGGCCACAGGGCCATTAGCCTAGTAACCTCCTATGATCCTATGGTCAAGTAGGTATGGAGACTACAGAGCTTAAAATTACCCTGAATTATAACTACTTCTGTTGCAATACTGAAGTATGTTTTTCACAATGTACATTCTTATGCCAGGGAACTGACAGATGAATGTACACTGCTACTATCAAAAGTTTATGAGAACCTGTAAATACTGAGATAAGGGCCCAATACAAACAATTTTCTAATATACAGAATTATTTGCAGGGGTCTACCTCCTGTTTTTTTGTCATGGGTAATTATTTGTGAGAATATAAAATGTATTAAGGTGTGAGTTTTTTACTACAAATTTTTTAACCAAGATTCAGCCATAGCTACAATGTCGAGCTTGTTTTTACTTACCCTCTGTTAGTAATATCCAGTTTGTTTATAATGGACTGAAGTGGCAAAATTTAAAAGACTTTTTAGTATTAGTTTTGATTAGTCTTTGTCAGAGTATCTGAACTCTTGTGTTCAGTTAATGACTGTTTGTATGTTTGGGAGGGGGGGGTAGCAGGGAAACCACTTCCATGTGGAAGTTGGGCACTGGTACTGGATATAGCCAATGGGACTGGGAGCAGGCAACTAATGGATGGATACTGGGGATTACTGAGAGGATGGTGTAGAGATTTTTTGGAGATTCACTTCTGTGTTGTGTGTGTGCTAGCAGGTGGGATATGGTTCTGGACTACTGGGAGAAGAAACTGGTGGATGGAGCCCAAAGATTATTGAGGGATATAAGGTTTTGTTGGGGAAATAATTCTGTACTGGGATGCAATAGATGATGGGATAGTGTAGTCTGAGAAACAGAGATAAGTTGAGGCAGGAACTGATGGCGAGTAAAATGAATGTGGTTGTTTGGTGATTATATGACAGAAATGGAGAGGACTCGAAGTCAGGTTCAAGACTGATATGTCTAAGTGGGAGTGGAGAACAGAAGTAAAAAGGAATATAAGCAGAAATGGGTCTTGGGCTAGAGTGACATAGTACAGTTGTGTACCTACCATAAATGTAGATGTTCGAGTGTATTCACTGCTGCAGTCATTACTCTTGGGTTATCCTGCTGGCAGGCTACCCGCAGTCGGCCTGAATTCCAAAGTCTTGGTCTGGCGTTGGTTGCTGTCGCCTCTTCCCTGACATCAGTGCGCCAGGGGTATACAAGATGCAGCCAACGCCATTTTCTTCAGTTTTTCTTGCCCCAGATGTCATGTGCCCCCAAAAGGGTAGGCTAAATAGATTATGCCAATAAACATGCATGCACTAAAGTAAAAATTTCCTTCATCTACAAGCAAATACACCACATAGGATGTATAGAATAGAGAAGTACAGATAAAATCCAGCAAATGAAAGGGGGATGGTGGGAGGGTAACCCAGACTGCAACAGTGAATACACTCGAACATCTACATTTATGGTAGGTACACAACTGTACTATGTTCATCGTGTTTCACTGTTGCAGTCATTACTCTTGGGTTGAATCCCAAAGCTGAGGATGGGTGGCTGAGCAAAATAGGATTAGGAGAGGCTATGAGGCCCTGCAGAACTGCAGTTGCAAAGCCTGCTCTGGATTTAGAGTAGAGAGGTAAGTGGTAGTGCTTTGTAAAAGTGTGCACTGAACTCCAAGTTGAAGCCTCTAAAATGTCTTTGGTTGGTACTCCTCTGAGGAAGGCTGCTGAAGTGGCTGCTGCTCTGGTACAATGTGGCCTAATGCCCTTAGGCACTAATTTGCCATGCTGTGAGTAGCAGAAACGAATGCAATGGCCTATCCATTTTGAAATAGTCTGTTTTGAGACAGCCTTTCCTTGTGATCCTGCAGCATATGCCACTAAAAGTTGCTCAGTCTTTCTGAAAGCTTTAGTTCTGTCCAAGTAGAAGCATAGCTGTCTGTGTATGTCCAAAGAATGCAGAAGTCTCTCACCCTTGTTCTGTGGGTTTGGATAAAAGGTAGGCAAGTGGATGGTTTGGTTAAGGGCCGCACTGGACACCACCTTAGGCATAAATGTAGGGTTCGTCCTTAGAGAAACCCTGTCTGGATGGAAAATGATAAAAGTTTCCACAGCCATGAGTGCCTGTAACACCGAGACTCGTCTTGTGGAGGTTATTGCTAGGAGCAGAGCTGTTTTCCGGGATAAGAATTTTATATCAGCTGTTGAGGCTGGCTCAAAAGGAGGCAGTGTGACTTTTTCCAAGACATAATTGAGATCCCATGCAGGTACTGGTGCTCTCCTTGGAGGTCTTATGTTTTTGGCCCCTCTGAGGTACTGCCTTATTAAAGGATGAGAAAAGATATGTGGTTCCGTATTGTAATGGGCTGAAATGGCAGAGGCATGAATCTTAATTGATGAAAAGGATAGGCCTTTGTCCAGCATCTCAGTTAAGTATTGTAAAATCTGAGGAATATTTGGTACAAATGTGTCAATACCTTATGCCTGGTTCCAAGCACAGAATCTCTTTCATTTTTCCGCATAAGATTTTCTGGTACTGAGCCTCCTGGCCTCCAAAACAACATCCATTACAGCTTTGGAAAGAGGAGTGTTCTGAATGACTACATTATCCGCCATGCTGCCAGATTTAAGGTCCTGAGTTGGCTGTGCAGGATCTGATTGTTTTGTTGGGTCAGTAAGTGAGGAGTCTGGGGCAATGTCCAGGCTGAACCTTGAGACAAGTTCTTTAGGACTGGGTACCAGTGCTGGTGTGGCCAGTCTGGGGCAATCAGTATCATTTTTGGCTTATCTTGTCTGACCTTTAGGAGTACCTTGGGGAGGAGAGGCAGTGGAGGAAAGGCATATACTGTTAGGTTTTTCCAGCTGAAGGATAGGGCATCCACTTTCCATGCTTGCTTGTGATAAATCCTTGTGCAGAATCTCCATAGTTGGCAGTTGTGAGGGGAGGCAAATAGATCTATGTCTGGGCATCCCCATTTCCTTGTTATCATGCTGAAGACTTGTGGGTCTAGTTTCCACTCGTAGGGATCTGCTTAGTTCATCTGCCAGAGTATTTATTTTTCCTGGCAGGAATTGTGCTTGCAGGTGAACTTGATAAGTCAATGCTGTGTCCCACAAAGCCATGGCTTGTCTGCAGAGGGGGTAGGAATGCGTGCCTCCCTGCTTTTTTATGTACCACATGACTGTAGTATTGTCCGTCTTTATCAGTAGCTGTCCTGGATGAAGTAGATCCTTGAAGGCTGTCAGGGTATTCTGTACAGCTAGCATCTCTTTTTGATTGATATGAAGATGCATCTGGCTTGCGGGCCATGTGCCCTGAATACATTTTCCTGCCATGTGGGCCCCCCCAGGCATAATCTGATGTATCCGTTGTTAGTGTCTGCCTGGCTGTGGGTAAAGTGAATGGCTGTCCCTTGTTGTGGTGACAGGCCTGTGCCCACCATCGAAACTCCTGTTGCAGGCAGGGAATGAGGGTAATTAATGTTTCCAGGCTGTGGCAATGTTGAGTCCAAACACTTTTTAGATACCATTGTAGTTTCCTCATATGCAGTCTGGTATATGGAATTAGCAGAATGCAAGATACCATGAAGCCCAAAGCCTGCAGAATTTTTCTTGCAGATAACTGGGTCTTTGTTGCCAACAATTTGAAGTAAGAAGTCAGTTGCCTTTGTTTGGTGTGAGATGAGCCATCTGGGCAGTTGTATTTAAGCTTGCACCCAGGAATATTATCTCTTGAGAGGGTACTAGTTTTGATTTATTTTCGTTTACTGTGTACCCTAGGCAAACTAGTAATCTTTTTACAAATGCCAGATGCTTTAGTAGAATGTCTTTATTCTCTGCTTGAATAAGGCAGTCGTCCAAGTAAGGATATATTTGAATTCCTCTTTGTCTGCAAAATGCAATTACTGGTGCCAGGCACTTTGTGAAGACCCTGGGCGCAGTAAATAAGCCAAAGGGCAGTGCAGAGAATTGGTAGTGCATTGAGCCAGCTAAGAATCTGAGGTATCTTCTGCAAGATTGATTGGGACATGCAGGTATGCCTCTTTTAGGTCCAAAGTTACGAGCCAAGCCTTCTTGCTCAGCATGGGCAGTAGCTGCTGCAGAGTCAACATTTTGAATTTTGGAACGTCCAGAAATGTGTTTAGGATAGACAGGTCCAGTATTGGTCTCCAGGCTTTGTCCTTTCTGGGCACCAAGAAAAGTCTTGAGTAAAATCCTTGTCCCTGCTCTTGTTGTGGTACCCGTTGAATGGCCCTCATGTCCATGAGGAATGAAACTTGCTTTTGTGCCTTTGCCCATTGATTGTGTGGCAGGTCTGGCATACCTTTTGCCCTTGGCAGGGTGTGAAAGTGGAACCTGTAGCCCTGAGACACTATGTTCAAGACCCATTTGTCCTGGGTAATCATGTGCCAATTTGATGAAAAAAGTGCTAGTTTTCCCCCTAAGGGGGCTGCCAAAAGATAAGTGCTTGGTTCTGGCAGAGGAAAGTCATCGGGACTGTTTTCTGTAAGGTTGTGATTTGTCTTCTCCGCTTTTGGAGGTAGAAGCACCCCATTGCTTAGGCCTGTATGAGCCTTGGGGCTGGGATCTGCCTCTTTGTGGCCTGTCTGACAATGGAAAGGACCAATTCTTTGTAGGCCAGTTCCTGCTAAATCTGGGGGGCTGTACCTGTAAGAAATCCTTAACTGTCTGCATGGATTTCGCTTTATCCTCCATTTTCTTCAACACCTCTTCTGCCTTAACACCAAACTGAGTATCATGCTGTAATGGAGCATCCAATAATTTTGCTTTAACATGATCAGGCAGATTCTGTTCCTTTAACCAAGCATGCCTTCGAGTGATCGAACCCGTAACAGCGGCTCTATAAGAGGCATCCAGTGAATCAAAACCACATTGCAAAGTATGCTTTCCCACTTGTTCAGCTGCATGCAATAAATCCTGCATTTCCTTGTTATCAGAACATTCAGAATTTGTCAACATTTTCTGTTTAAGCAGTGACATTAAGTATTGCTGATATTTAAGCATATGAAACTGACAATTTAAAGCCCTTACAGCTAAGGTAGCAGAAGTGTAAACTTTTTCCCCCATCTGTCCAGTACCCTAGAATCCCTATCAGAGGGGACAGGGATTTTTGCAGTGGAAGCCTTGACCCCTTTGGGACCCTGAAAAATGGTTTCTTGGTCAGTAGCAGGGTTTTTATATAGAAATTTATGAGAGTCTGGAACCCTGTAGTATCTGTCTGGCTTTGCAGGTGCAGGGGGTAAAGAGTCAGGAGACAGGCTGGACTCTGAAAATACATCATCTACAATGTCTAGAACAGGTGGAATAGCAAGGGGTCTGTGCTGAGGAAGTAAAAGAAAGTCTCTGAGCCTTTTCTTAGATTCTGTGTAATCTTGGCTCTCCCAGTGAAAATGCTACCTCTTGGTATGCAGGGTTTCCCCAAAAGAATAATCCTCAGGAGGAGAGGCTGAAGGAATAGATTCTACAGCATCAAAATCCTCATAGGGAGGAAAGCAGTATTTCTGTTCAGAAGAGGAATCAGAGGAAATTGAAACCTGATCAGAAGAGTCATATTCTGTCTCTTGCCTAGGCCTTTTATCAGGAGGGGGATGGGAACCCCTGATCAAAGTAATTAGGTCTTCGGCCATCTTAAGCATCTGTTTCTTAGGCATGGAAGTCTGTCCAGGAGAATGCTGTACTTGTTTCTTTGTCTTCAGAGCTGTTTTAGTCTTTGAAGCTGATGTTGGCTTGACATATAATTTTGTAGGTCTGAAAACACCCTCAGAAGCCGATGCCTGCTCAGCAGCTCCGGACCCATCTGAGGGAATATTTTCCAAGAGTCCAATACCTTGAGTATCCAGAGGCTTAGTCGGCTCCACGTGGGAGTCGGAAGCGGCCTGTGGCTCTGAGGTAGCGGGCATCAGGGGCTGCGAAAGTACCTCACTGAGAACCGTAAATCGGCAATTGGCCTAGCAGACGGTCGTCGGCTGTTCCAACGGCATTATATAATTAAACTT
The DNA here is from genome assembly GCF_019279795.1 of Protopterus annectens. Taxonomy (NCBI): domain Eukaryota; kingdom Metazoa; phylum Chordata; order Ceratodontiformes; family Protopteridae; genus Protopterus; species Protopterus annectens. The sequence continues at coordinate 29,482,694 of NC_056737.1, forward strand.
TTGGCCAAAGTAATGAAAGGCAAAATCGTACTGACACTTAATAGTGTGTTGGTTAAATCTAGCACAAAACCAACAGTCAGCAACGTCGTGATCAGGGCCTACGTAAGGAATACAGTAAGAATGAAAATCCTTATGAGGTATTTGCTTCCCACAAGAAATACAATTGTTAACTTTTTCTGACATCGGTCTGGAGCAAGAAAAAAGTTTCCCTGACGGGGTACTTAGCTTTAATGAAGACTTCGGATCTGAAATTCGATTTTGAAAATCTCAGGAGTCGGACGACCGGCACTTGTGAACTGCTTTTGCTTCGAGCACTGCGCGGCAAGAAAGACTGAAGAAAATGGCGTCGGCTGCATCTTTTATACCCCTGGTGCACTGATGTCAGGGAAGAGACGACAGCAACCGATGCCGGACCAAGACTTTGGAATTCAGGCCGACTGCGGGTAGCCTGCCAGCAGGATAACCCAAGAGTAATGACAGCAACAGTGAAACACGATGAACATCAAGAGATAGCCTGTTTCACTCAAATGATGAAATGACTGAAGTGGTGTTTGCAAAAACATTTTTGGATTAGCCATCCCTACACAATAGAGACAGGGTTTCCATTTGCACCACTGTAACACAGAAGTAGGGCTGAAGGGAAGTAAGAAAACTTAATGCTTGGGAAACATCTGGTGGAGACCAGGAGCCTCACAGGACAATACAAGTTTAACTTGGGGGGGCAGCGATGACATCCTTATGTCAGTGCACTAGCTGCTTCCACAGCGAGGGTAAATGACTGGCTATTGCAAGTATAAAGTTACCAGACTCCTTGCTTACAGCTCCCCATCAAAACCCTTGATCCCCAGGTCTAATAATGAGTACCCCTGAAATCAATTTCCCAATTAATCATGTGGGCCACGGACCACTTCAAGGCTACCCAGAAGGAGGAAACTAGGGGATTTAGAGACTGATGAATGTAGAAGCCGGGCAGAACAACTAAATGTGTGTGGAGTTAGAAGGATGTCAGGCAGGGTGTACCTGTTTGTGTGTGTGTACATATATATATATATATATATATATATATATACACACACACACACACACACATATATATATATATATATATATATATATATATATATATATATATGTATATATATATATATATATATATATATATACACACACACACACACACACACACACACACACACACACACACACACACACACACACACACACACACACAACACAGTATTCTAAGCAGTACCTCTAACTGTTGACTATTTAGTGGTCTTAAGTGCAGTACACAGGGGTTCTGTAGTTTATTAAAATGTGGTATTGCAGAGTGTGATTTAAGGAGGCATGCTGGTGCTATTCTGTGGTTTGTGAGACATCAGTAAGCATATAAAGTTTCAAGGAACTGTGAAGGGTAAAGAAGGTTAAATGGTGAGATTACTTTTTTGATTTAACCTGGTCCTGTAATGTTAAATAAAGACAGACCGTGGAAAGGTATAGAAAGAAACTTACGGGAAATGTGGTTATGAGAAGAGAGGAGTGTGATGTGAGTGGACAAAAACAGACTAGAGAACAATGCAGTCAGGGGAGAGAGAAGTAGGTAAATAAAGCATCTGAGGTAAGAGTAGTAAATGGAGATATGAGGGAAAAGGGGGATCAAGAGTTTCAGCAAGGCATGGTTTTATTACAGAAGATAGCTAAGGTATGGGGTAGTGTAGAAGTTGTGCCACTGTTAAGTTGTGTTGAATGATGTTTACATGAGTGATAAAATGGTTTGGGTGGAGATGGCTAGCACTTAGTGAATTTACACTTTAGAAGTGGAAAAAGTTGAAAGAATTTGATGGGAGACCGTGACTGTTTAACTTGTGGTATGACATTTAAAACAAAGGAAGTGATGTGTGTTTATAGTACTAATTCTTGTAGGTGACTGAGGGATTTTAGCTTGTAGGATAAAGGGCATGGTGTTAGGGAATGGTGGGAATGGGGCTAGGGTAGAGGAGCAAAGCCAAGTGTAGTGAAGTGAAGGACAGTAGGCTGTTCCACACACAGGACTCACCAGAAACAATCTCAACAAAAAAAGCCAGAAAGCACAGTGCATATAAGAAGCTCCACTATAAATTTTAAAAAGTGGGGCATCTTCTGTGGGTGGAGGCCTGGTTCCTCCAAAAGTTCTCTTATTTTAGGTACTCTTAAGACTTTTGGTCAAAGATTCTACTTCTCCAAGAGTTGCTACTCATGGTTATACAGCTCTCTGTCACCTTGGGAAGCAAATGTTTCTATTTTTTACCCTTTTCTCTTCATTTTTTTAAAAGAATGGGTATGTACCCTCTCCAATTCAGGGTGTGTGTGTGAGAACTTCCTCCCGGCATGTCCCAACACTACAGCTCCAGAAAGCTCACAGCAACTGGGATGCTTGGGGCCAGCACTGCACAATAAATAGAAAGACACATCTAGATATAATTCTTGCTCATAATTATTAACAGTTTACATCATGCATTCTCAGTTCTATTCCATATTTATTTTTTTTATACAGCTATCAGCTTATCCTTCCCTAGACCTTTTGTTAATGTCTACTTACATATATGGATCTGATTCAGTAGATCAAATTGCCATAAAACTGAAATTTAAATTAACAAGACCAGAAGATCGCAATATCAGAACAACAAAAGTTTAACATTTTGAAACAGGGAAGAATGAAAAACCAACTGATCGTGTCATACACCACACGGAGCTTGTGCATGGAGATCTTGGTGTACTTACAAAAGTATATTTTCCATTTAAACACTGGATTTAACATTAAAATTTACCATTTTAAACGTTTTTGCATATACATACTTAAAATGGAGAAGACTGCTTTGTCAGTACAACGTGATCTCCATTCACAAGCGCAACATGGTGTCTGACATGCGCAGTTGTTTTTACTAGTTTTAAAATGTTAAATGTTCAGTCTTCTGAAATTGCGATCCTCTGGTCTTGTTAATTTAAATTTCAGTTTTATGGTGATTCAATCTACTGAAGTAGATCCATACATCTCTCTCTCTCTCTCTCTATATATATATCATTCATGATCTCAATATATATATAAAAACATAAATATATATGGGTTCCCTTCAGAATATTGAACTACTGAAATCCTGAATTTCAGTAGCCCAAGACTAGAAGTGCAAAAGTGCAGAATACCGAAACTCCAGAAGTGTGAAATTCAAAATCCCAAAGTTCAGAGATTTTGAATTAGCGGTTCTTGTGTTGCTGTGTGTGAGTGGGTAGTTGCAGATGTAGGTAAGTATTTGTGTTTTACGGGTTTTGGGTAGGGGCTTTAGTGTGTATCTGTGTGTTTTGTTAGTGTGATGTGTGTGCACGAGAGGAATGTAGCTTGTGTGGTGGTGTCTTTGTGTGTTTGTCTGTGTAGTGCGACCTCGGAGTTAGTATATTTAAGTAGGGAGGGTGTGGGGGGCTTGCCCCCCACATGGTGGGTGCATGGGGGCTTGTCCCCCTGCTTGTATGTAGGGTAGGTGTTTGTGTATGTGAAGGGAGGTGTATGTTTGTGTTTGTGTCTGCGGTATGTTTAGTGTAGAAGTTGCAATTTTAAGTTTCGCGCTTCTGGGGTTTTGAGTTTATGGATTTTCGGCTTCATGATCTCAAGATACTAAAATTCGAGATTTCAGTATTTTGAGATTATGAAGTGAATCCATATACACACACACATACATACATACATATATATATATATATATATATATATATAGATACACATATACATATGTACACATACATATATGTTCATATACATATACATGTGTGTGTGTGTGTATATATATATATATATATATATATATATATATATATATATATATATATATATATATATATATATATATATATATACATATATATATATGGGTCTGTCTTAGATGACTGACTTTTTGGAAACTTGAAAAAAATATTGGAGAGATCATATGATTGAGTTTCCGAAAATGCAATCATAAAATCTACCTGTTTTACATTTATGCAGGGTGAAAAGTTCTCCTACACCCCATACCCCCTGCAAATTATATATACCAACTATGAGATCACACTACAGTGAGGAAAAGGGTAAATTTCCCGATTCTCACTGTACTGAGATCTCCATTCAAAAGCAGAGAGTTTTCAGAAACTCAATAGAATAGTTGTGTAAGAACTTACCATAACCTTAGATGTCCTTCTTTTCCATGTTGCAGTATTCATTACAGTAGGGGAGGTTGCTGCCTGGAGCGCTGCCACCTGGTTAGTATACCAAAGTCTTTGCTACTGTAGAGTAAGTGTGACATCCCTTGTCAGGGCCATAAACCGACGTAAGGTATAAAAGTGACATCTGCATGTACCCTCTTCAGAATGAACTGCCACATACAGTAGTACTCCTGTGGGTTAAGACAGGGTCATAACAGGGAGAGCCTTAGACTTGCATGTAGACTAGACTTAGGGTAGTAGGTAGTCTGTGGTTAGTGGGGAGACTGGGGGACAGAATGACTATGTCCCCACAGGTAGGCCATGGTATGTTAGTCAGGTAAGGTAGAGGGGCAGGTGGGAGGGACTGAACACTGCAACATGGAAGAGAAGGACATCTAAGGTTATGGTAAGTTCTTACACAACTATTCTATGTCCTTCTAGTCTAATGTTGCAGTATTCATTACAGTAGGGAGAGTACCAGAGCTTTAGGTATGACCCTGGGTGGAAGACTGGGTTGCCTGGTCAATGAGGCTGTGGAGAATTGACCTGGCAAACCCCGCTCTTGCTCTAGAAGCTAGGTCCAATTTGTAATGTTTGGTAAATGTGTGAACCGAAGTCCAAGTGACAGCTTAAAATGGAACCATAGTCAATCCCTTTAAAAAAGGCAGCTGCCCTGGTAGAGTGAGGTTTGACATAACCGTGCAAGGGTTTTCCATAATAGGAATAGCACATGCCAATGGATTTTGAGATCCATGAAGAAATGGTCTGCTTGGAGACTGCCTTCCCTAGAGCTCTCAGATGGAAGGAGATGAATAGTTGGTCAGACTTTCTGATAGATCTGGTTTTGTCTAAGTAGTACCTCAGTTGCCTGTGGACATCCAAATATTGGAGAGTCCTCTCTGAGGAATTTTGTGGATGAGTGAAGAAAACCGGTAGGTTAATGGTCTGGATTAATGAGAGCTATTAACCACCTTAGGCATGAAGGAGGGGTTAGTCCTGATGGCAACTCTGTCCTTGTGGAAAATAAGACAAGGATAGGTACCCATAAGGGCTTGTATCTCTGATATCCTCCTGGGGGAGGTGAGGGCCACTAGAAGAACTGTTTTCAGAGTCCACAGTTTCAGGGATACTGAATGAGCTGGTTCAAAAGTTGGCAAACTAAGTTTTTCTAGTACAAACTTCAGGTTCCAAGGAATATATATATAGGCTTTCTGAGGGGTCTGATATGAAGTACCCCTTTCAGAAAAAGCTTGACTTCAAATCTGGAAGCCAGAGGAGATGAAATGGGCAGACAAGCAGAGATGGCAGATAAATGGACTTTGACTGAAGAGTAAGTTAGTCCTGAGTGAAGTAGTTCACACAAATAGGAAAGGACCATATGTATAAAAGTACTCAGAGGATCCTATTTTTTCCATTGACACCACTTGGAGAATCTGTTCTATTTAGATATATAATTTCTCCTGGTACTAGGTTTTCTGGCCTCCTGCAGATCATTGAGTACATCCTCTAAATATAGGTGTCTGTAGCGGATTAGAACCCTATCACCCATAAGGTCAGTTTCAGATTGTTCACCTGGGGGTGTAGTAGGGATCCCCTGTCCTGTGTGAGCAGGTCTATTCGGTGGGATAACCTGTGATGATTGCCCCTGGCTAGTAGGTGGAGACAGAGAAAACAATGTCCAAAAGGGGGGGTCACCAACAGGACTTTGGGTTTGTCCCTCTGTATTTTCATGAGGACTTTCTGAATCAGTGTGAAGGGAGGGAAGGCATAGAGGTACATTCCCTCCCAAGGAAAGGAGAAGGTGTAAACTTTCCATGCTTGTGGATGTGGGTCCCTTGTGCAGAATCTGGACATCTGTCTGTTCTGAGGGGAAGCAAAGAGATCTGCTTGTGGAATACCCCACCTGTGGATAAGGTCCAGGAATACCTCTCTGTGAAGCATCCATTCGTGAGAGGGAGCTGAAGTTCTGCTGAGTGTGTCTGCCATAACATTCTCTGTTGAGGGAATATACACTGCTACCAGGTGAATCTGGAGTGATGATTCTAGGTTCCATATCTGGATGGCCAGGCTGCACAAAGGGTAGGACTTTGTTCCCCCCTGCTTGTTTATAACTTACTGTCTGTGATCACTTTCAGGGTTCCTGGCTTAAGAACTTAATTGAATGTTAATAGGGCTAACAGTATTGCCCTCATTTCCTTGATGTTGATATGGTCCTTTTGTCTTAGGCTGGACCATCTGCCTTGTACAGAAAATTGATTCTGCTTTATTAGTAGCACTGCATCCCACCCCAAGTCTGATGCATCTGTGGAGACCTGTTGTAGGGGGTGCTGGAACCTGTAGGGGGCGTCCTTGGTTGAGGTGAAGTGCTGATACCCACCATTGGAGTTCTCACTTCAGACAATGAAGTAGGGGAAGGAGTGAGACCAGGGGCTGGGAGTGTTGGCTCCATAAGTTTTTTAGGATCCACTGGATTTTTCGCATGTGGAGTCTTGCCAGAGGCAACATGAGTATAAGGGATGCCATGTGGGATAACATTCTTAGGATTTCCTGAGCTGGCAAGGAGGAGTGGGTGAGGAGTTTTTTGAAGTACAGACAAAGGTCTAAGATTCTTTGGCGTGGAATGAAAGCTTTCATTCTCTTTGTCCTGATCCTGCATCCCAAGAAAACCAGGTCTTGAGAGGGAGTCAGGTGAGACTTTTCATGGTTTATGGTAAACCCTAATTGAGTTAGGGTGGAAATTACCTGTTGTAGATGGAGTAGAAGGGACTTGGTGGTCTTGATGAAGGATAAATAGGTCGTCTACATATAGGTATTTCTGTATACCCTGTGTCCTGCAGTGAGCAATGAAGGGCACTAGACACTTTGTGAACACTCGAGGAACAGTGGAGACTCCCCAAAGGGGCAAGGCAGAGAATTGAAAATGGCAAGAACCTATTGCAAAGCGGAGGAATTTCCTGTAACCTGGATATATAGGACTGTGCAGGTAGGCATCCTTTAAATCCAGGACTACCATGAAAGCCTGTGGTGGTATGAGTGCTAAGAGCAGGGGTAAGGTAATCATTTTGAAGTTGGATACCTTGAGAAAGAGGTTTAGGAAAGATAAATCTAGAATTGGCCTCCATGGGCCGTCTGTCCTTGGTACCAGAAACATTCTGGAGTAGAAGCCTATGTTTCTTTGTGGGTAGGGTACCTGTTCTATGGTGCCCTGAGCTAGTAGTTGTTGAATGCTGGGTGGGAAAAGGTGGGCTTGGTTTGTAGGCAGTTGAAGAATACCCTGGAAGGGGGCTAACATCCACCAAGTCATGAACTATCCCCTCTGAATGAAGAGGACCCATTATTCTGATGTAATTATCCGCCAGGAGGGTAGGGAGAGGGTGAGATGAAGGGATAGGGAGGTGTTTGGGTCTAAGGGTAGTAAGTCACAGTGGAGGTGGTCTGGTTTGGTCAGACTGACTCTGAAAGGTTGTGGTGGAAGAGTTGGTGGGAAACCTGGGAGTAGAGCTTTTCCTTGGTTGCCTATGCCCATTTGACTGAGGCGCTGGGTGCGAGGTCTTCTAATAAAATAAGGTTTTTGGGGGTAGTTTCTGTGGTATCTAAGTGTAGGGGAAACCAGAAAATGTTTTATGTTTTGTAGATCTTTTCCCTTTTCTTGAAGAGATTTGAGAAGCTCTGCTGAGGCATGGCCAAACAGGGCCTTATTGTCCAGGGGTGCATCAAGCAATTTGTTTGTACATCCATAGGGAGAGGTCGTAGTCTCACCCAGGAATATCGCCTCAAAACTGATCCTGATGCAGCAGCTTTTGATGAGGCTTCCATAGCATCATTACTGCACTTGATGATGTGCCTAGTCACTTGGGATGCTGTGGAAAGTAGGGTGTTGATTTGGGCTTTAATGGGAGAGTCAGGAGCCTCAGAGAGGAGGATAGAAGCTTTGGTGATGGTATCCAGGACATATGTAGCCATATGTGTTTGGTAGTTGAGAGCTCTTATAGCTAGAGTAGAGGAGGTATACACTTTCTTCCCTAGTCTGTCCATGAATTTGCTGTCTTTATCCGTGGGGAAGAGAGCAGCAGAAGGCAATTGTCTTGATGTTTTGTCAGCAGAGACTGCAATAGCTGCTGGGTCTGCTGGAGGATTTTGAAAAAGGAACTGGGTTTCCTGAAACACCTTATAGAAACAGTCCAGACGTTTTGAGGCTGGTGGTTGTGAGTCTGGGAACTGAGAAGCAGCCAAGAATGCATCCTGGAAAGCAGGTAACAAAGGGTCACAGCAGAAGGAGATGGTTGCTCTATTTGTAGTAAGTCTAAGTACCTTTTCTTGGTGTCAGACACTTCTGATGCCTGCCACTTAAAATGTTCCCTCATGAGGGAGATTGTGTCTCCAAATGTGAATTCTTTCCCTGGGGACTCAGGAGTAATGGAGTCCTCCTCCTCTGGGGTAATGAAATACTTGGGGGAGTCTATTTGTGATTCATAAGTAATAGACTTCTCTGAAGAGGAATAGTCTTCCTCTAATACCCGTAAAGAGGGTTGAGGAGAGGGGCCAGGTGATAATTGTGTTTGCAAGGCCTAAAATGCCTTAAAGAGACTTTGAGAAAATACTTTCCATCCAGGAACCGGTTGAGGTTCAGGATCCTTTACTTTTTGTTTTCTCTTCAAAGGGGTAGCCGGTGGAGAAAGAATCACAGCTGACGTCTGTTTGGGTGGAAGTGTAGGAACAGGGCCTTCTGACAGAATGAGCCGTGGTTCCCCTCCGCCATCAGGATCTGATGGCTGATTAGCCTCAGCGGACGTACCTAAAGTTTCTGCCATCCCAGCTTCCATTGAGGTCTGAGAAGATCCCAGGCTTTCATCAGCCTCAAGAAACTGCACAGACACCTGAGGCACAGCGTGGGATTTTGGCCTGATTTTCTTGGCCTTCTTCCTCGATGGCTCGGTGGACGGGCCTGCTCCACCTTCCATACCGAGCGCAAGAAGTCATAATCTCTGATTTTCCAAATACAGTTTTAACAAGGCCAGATGTCTGCAAAGTGTTTTTTGGGATGAAATATTTGAAAATGGAGCAGGATGTATGGTTGTGGGCCTCGCCTAAGCAAAATACGCACTTTTTATGCGTGTCCTTGTGAGGGATTTGTCTCCCACAAGCACACTTCCCTTTTCTAGTTGACATATACATCTTAGTAATCAAAAAGCAAAGAAAAACCCAACAGGGCACTTATCTGTATCAGTTGACTGAAGCCGTTGTCTGGTCTGGAGTGTTAACTTTAACCGGTTGTCTGAAAAATGCAATCTGCTTTTAGAACTGGCAAACAGGAGTCCGACATTCACTGCAGCAGAAAAATTCTGACAAGGGTACGTGCAAACGTCACTTTTATACCCTACATCGGTTTATGGCCCTGACAAGGGACGTCACACGTACCCTCCATGAGCAAAGACTTTGATATACTGGCCGGATAGTGGCGCTGCAGGCAGCAACCTCCCCTACTGTAATGAATATTGCAACATGAGAATAGAAGGACATCATATGTTCTCAACCATATGGAGTTTGAGTTTCTCAAAACTTGATCAACTAATACACACACATACACACATATATGCATACTGTATACATACATATATACAGATATATATATATATATATATATATATATATTTATTTTTTTTAAATGTTTATATAACATTTGTTTAACAGGGAGGTCAGACTGGGCTGGTAGCCCATTTTCAGCAGAAGCCAAGGGAGAAAAGCTCCCCATACAGCAAAAAAACAAAACAGATTACTTTAAATATTTACAAAATAGGTTAGTAACAATATATCAATCCATAGTTATATATGCATACACATATGTGGGTTTACCACCATTATCCAGAACAGGCAGTTGAGTCATCCTTTGGTCAAAGTACTTCCGTGAAAAGTCAGAATGCTGAATTCCAGTAAACCCAACAAACACCGACCCTCGAAACTCCCTACCGGTCTGGACCTAGGAAGAAGCGTTAACACGGGTCCAGAAGGGGGTGAAATTGGGCAGTCAGGAATGTCAGTGTTCGGCATTCCATCATTCAGGATATAGGACATTGCGGAGGTGGACTCGACTGCCTGTGGCTCTGGATAATGATGGTAAACCGTGTGTGTGTGTGTGTGTGTGTGTGTGTGCGAGCGCACTTATGTATGTATTTTATATATATATAGACCACAGGGAAAATGAATACTTGTGAACAACAAAGTTGCTGGCTGAGAATCTAAAAAAAAAAAAAAAATCAAGAAAAATGAACCACACACTGTAGACAATCTCAGCTAAGTCTTCAATGAAGTCAAGCAATTACAACTTGCTTAGAAATCAAAACGTCTTTATTGAAAAACAAACAGATGAGAGCTTTCGTCCTTACATGAGCTTCGTCAGTTCTAAGTCTAGTTTATATGACATGCAGTACTTAACTGCTTTAACACAGAGATCACTGCTAATTAACTTGAGCTGGAGTCAAAAATGTATGTCACAGACTGTTTTCCAAACTTCAACAGGAAAAGTCATCTTTCATACTTGTTCTCCATATCCACTCCTATTGGTAGCTAAGAGGTTATATCATATTCTAAGAGGCTACTGACTTAATTAATGCAAACACTTTATATAAATCTTGTCTCTGGCTTTGTATAACTTTTAATACATCAATGTATCTGTAATGTGATAATTAGATGGCATTTGGCATGTTTATATGGGACAAGTACTAAAAAATATGTGACAACCAGTCAAATTAAAATCCTAAAGTAGTACACTGTAGTAATTATAACTGCAGGTAGTCAGGATAATCTGACGAAACCTGCGACTGGGAGTACCTACCTTGTATTTTTTATGTCAGGAACATACCACCCTTTCCATGATAGAATGAATTAAGCTTTCTAATGATATATCAATTGTAAGTGTGTTTAGAGAGAAATGAAAGAGCTCTGTATGTGCTAGGTCCAAGATAAACTGCAGCATTCTGTGACAGTGGAGAAAATAGGATTATCTCAGTTTGTTCCATCTAAATGTTGTCAAAACAGGTACATTATAAGAGGTTGTCAGTAATATGTCTTAAGTCCTGGTTGCCACAGTAGTAATGCCTATAAAACAGCAAAGTGCAGTTCCATTCGTGGGAATCAGTGAGCCTGCGGTGTGTGTCTTGTACCTGTGCCTGTTGCAAAAAAAACTTAGCAGAGATCTCTAGGAAAGAGTAGAAAAATATGCAACTGTACAGACTGTCTGATCCTTGGTAGTATAGTGAATGTACCTGATCATTAAGCATAAGCAAGATATTAATCCATCTATAACTGAAACAACTAAAAATAATTCATAGATTGTTAACACAGTACAAAGAAACGTTTGGTATAATGTAAAGATAGGTCCACTGTTAATAGTCTTGCATACTAATACAGTGCATATGTTACTACTAACACAGACCTAAGTCTGTGATGGGAGGAAGTATCAGAAATGTATAAATCTTTGTTGAAGGGAGACAACCTAAATTTGTGAAGCTAGGGCTAATTAATAGGAAGTGGTGAATCTAATCAGGGCAGGAAGGCAGCATTGTATCAGGGAAGTTTATTAGATAAACTTAAGAGATACTTTTATTTGTGTGAGTTAGCGTTTCTGAGAGAGAGCATGAACTTAAGGAAGAACTGTTGGATTTATTTCTACTATTTCTTAGTGCCATCGTCCTTTGGGATAAACTTAAGAGATATGACTATGGTAGGGTGACTAAGCTGACATGAAGCAAAAGGTACATTTTGGCCTTGAGAAACATCATCAGTTTACTACTGTTATTGAAAGTGATATAAGTAAGGAAAAAGAACAGAATAATAAACTCAGGAGTCTAAAGTGCTTTTGGCTAACTACCAATAGGTAGATGAGACTTCATCAGATCACTGTAGTACAGTACAATAACATTAACAGCATTCATGTGGTTAACACCACTAACTGGACACTGTAAATTGGCCCTAGGTGTGTGTGTGTGTGTGTGTGTGTGTGTGTGTGTGTGTGTGGTACAGATGAACTACCACTGCAGGGCTAGCCACGCAGTGGTGTTAAACCTTGGCTCCAGATGACTGTCACTGTTGAAGTGACACTCTGACCCCATGTGCAAAAATGGAAAAAGGGGGTGTTAAGGATGGATGGACTGACCAGAAAAAAAATCATTTTATTTAACATCATCAAACAATATTAAACAATGAGTGCACGTAAACCAGTATCAAAATCTTGTCAAACTTAATGCAGAAAAGTTTTAAGACTTATTCTTATCAGAATGCATTAGAATTTGAAATGAGAGAGCTATGTTTTAGAAGAGAGTGTTACACAAATATATAAGTACAAAATGCAACAAAATACTATGCAGATAAATTCAGGTCCGCAAAACATCAGTAGTAAACAAAGCAGTCGCAAAACGTACAGCTCTAAAAACATAAACAGTTTATTTAATCAGACAAGGTAAGCGCTTTCACCACCTTCCTGGTGGCTTCCTCAGACCATTAATAACATTAAGCATATTCAAACACATTTAAATACAATTTCACTTACTTTTCATGAAATAGATTCACATGCTGCTTGTAACCCCATCCTGTAACTTTCAATATAATCAAACGCATGCTCCCTAATGCAGCATACATCACTCGTTATCAGGTCCGAGATTTCTTAAATGAACAGTGCATCTAATAAATCTAAAACACATATACCATCAGTTACATGATTTCTTGTGTTAGCAAATTGTGACATCTGTTGCAAGCATCTACTGCACTGCAAACAATTATAATATGTTAGAGAATGGGTGACCTGTACATTGGCATACTGACTGGAGAATAAACGTTTTTCAGCAGGGTGTTAATCTACAGGTAAAGCCAGCTGAAAAAATAATCTGGCACTTCACTGCAGAATATTAAGCTGCCATGGAGCTCAGACTGAAAGAAAGCTAATGGCAGTCATTATTTTACACTTTCTAAGTAGTGCTTTTGCTGTTTAGTCAGTGTAAAAAAGAAAATTAAACACACACACACACACACACGTAAAACACAAGAATTTTACATACAGACCATTCTCTAAGTGCAGTAATACCCTCCAGGCTGTGCGTTACTGTGTAAATAACACCCTGACAGGCAGACATTTACACAGTAGCACACACCCTATTGAGCATTATTACTGACTTACTGTACATATAGAAGAAATGTAATCCAATCCACTGTTAATTATTACTGAATATCCTTTGGGATTTTTCTGCCCACCCCCCATACACACACCAGGATCCCCTGTGAAAATGGGCCTGACACAGTTTAACTTGCTGAAGAAAAAATAAATGACTGTGTCCAACCAGCTAGTGGAAAGAATCCGTGGGCACTGACAAGAGTAAAGAAAGTGCACAACATGACATTTTGTCTCATCAAATAGAACTTATGGCCAAAAACTATCAAATCAGCAATATTTCACTAAAACCAATACTAAAGCCATTAGTACCATTCAGACTATGGAGTAAAGTGACTACTGATTTGTTTCACTTCAACAACAATCAGTACATTATCTGCGGTATTGTTCACAGTTTCCAGAAGTTATTAAATTATGAGCTGCACCTTCAAAATCAGTCTTTACACTAAGAAATCCAGTCATTACAATGAAGAAACCCATATTTTCATATCCTGGTATCCCAGATATTTTCAGCTCCTTTGATGGCTCAGAATACAACCATCAAGAACTTCTTACATCCACACAGGACTGGGAATTAAACCACATAGCCACTTCGCCAAGTTATCTCCAAATCCAAAGCACAAGCTGAAATATTCATACAAACTGTAAAATATATCAAGAAAGTGACATATCAGCTCAAGACAAGACTGCTATCTAGCTCTGCTTCAGTACAGAAAAACACCACTGCTACCCATGGGACTGTGTCCTGCTTAATTACTGATGGGAAGGAGAATGAATACAGAGTTACCCATCTCACATACTTTATTTCCACCAAAGAAAATACCAAATGTACAGTCAGTTTGGCAGAAAGCCCAGCAAGTGCAGTAACTGCACTATGACAGATCATCTGAACCACTGTCTACTCAAAAACCTGCAGGGATAGCAAGAAAAGAAAATGCAGCCCAACTCCACTGGTGTAAAAGGATAAAAGCCTTATCTATAACTTAGGTTCCCCAATCTGATAAGCGGCTCAAGTTTCGGCTGAAGCTAGCACGGCAGTGGAAAGGAGTGAAGTAGCTTTGCCAGTTCTCCTCCCCTTGGGAAAAGGAAGCAAGAGCAGATACCCGTAGCAGACAGTCTTGTAGATGAATCCCTGGTGGAGACAACAGACCTCCAAATGAGAAATGGCTTCAAGGGGGCAAGGCTGTCCTGCAGGGTTATGTCACTCAAGGAAGCAGATGCCATGTTTACTATGACATGTACTGCATGCCAAACCCTGATCACGCTATCAGGTATGGGAAAATGGGTTAGGATTCTAATAATAAAACCCAAACCACTCCAATGAATGCCTCACAAAATGGCCCTCTCAGCGATCTGTCACCTCACTGTACAGGAAAAGAATGGAACAGTAGACAGGGGGATAAAAAGAGATATTCTGACAAGCACTTGAAGCAACAGCGGCTGCTGCAGGAGAGCAAGCTAATACAGCCAGGTACTATGCTGCCAAGACTAATGATGGTCTAAACACTAAAGTGAGAACCATACTTCTCAAGTGCTTCAACATTTTTATGGAAAATACCAAATTTTGTCAAAAAACAGGGGACCATGAAATTCCAAATAGACCCTTAAAATCATGTTTTTTCCCAGCTGTTTTTCCCCTTACAAATCTCATGAAGCATTATGTACATTGGAAGTGATGATATCACAAGTACTACAACTGCAGACGGGAATGCAAAAAGAAGCAAAGGGAGGTGGGCTCAGTTCATGAAGCATTTTCATCCTGAACTCCACTTCTTTGAATGAAGAAAATATCAAGGGAACAAAGCTCTTTTTATTTCTGAAAAAAACACACACCATGTTTTGATTATTTCAAATGACAACTCATACCAATACTAAACTGCTATCCTAATGTATTTCCTTCCAACAAACAACAGAAAGAGCACTTCATTTGTGCTTAGATTTGCCATGTTTTGCAACAACAGGATGAGGGTGCATTTCCTTTAATCTTATTCTTAGTGCAATTTATTGTATCTAGTTTTGGTGTCACGCAGGATTGGACAGCTGTAGGTGTTTTATGAATCAGATCCTCTGACACAGAAGCTACTAAACTTTTATCAGTTTCTCAAACTTCTGGCACTCCTAAGATATTAATTCTGTTCCTGTGTGCATAGGTTTCACTGTCCTGCATCATTAAAGCAATTTTCCTCTGTTCTTTCATCTGGCATTTTCATCCTTTATTTTTTTTCTTATATTCCGTACCCCTCTAACTAACAGTCTTGAGGTACAGGAATTGCTACAGTGCATGCCTCATTGCTCATTACAGTATGTGTGCTTTAAACCCCTGTTCACTCTTGATCCTTATGCACTACTGCTGGGACATATGGGCTGCATCAGATGTCAGACTGGCATAAGGAATGAGTTGCTGTCCCTCAGCACAGGATGGACAAAGCTGCATTGGCCACTCACTCCCACCTACCCACCATCTTTCAGCTTTTCTATTACCCATTTCATTAAATAATCCCTGACTGGCTACATTGTAGGTAACCAGTTATTTTTCAAATGCAGTGAATCCATGTGCTCAATTAATTTTCCTGTTTATGATCTCATCTCTTTTGACATTTTAAGAACAGGTTTAACTCTAGAGCCATGTCATCAGTTTTTCTTATTATTAAATCCTGTATCCTGTGTACAAGAAATCACCATGGATCGGTTGAGTCATTTATTTTTTTACCGGTTATTTTATTAGAGGTATTAACATTCACAGAACACATTTTCTTATTATTATTCCCTTTGTTTTGGTTCATGCCTTAGCATGTTATGTTTATTTAACTTGTGATTATCCATCATTTGATTTTTGGTATAAGAATGTACAGGAGACAAAAATAGTTAACAATTTTTTAATACCTTGCCAAAATATAGGAGCCCTCTTGAATACTTTTTTTATTTTATAGGAGTTTACACACAGCATTTTGTGTTTTTGAAGCATTTACTACATACAAGGGAAATCATTATATTCATGTTTGCAGTACAATTAGTTCAAGAAGGTATTGATGCATTGTACTTGTTTGGTACAGCTGTAATTCAGTATGTAGTAGTATCAACAGCATACTGGCAGTAGGATGAAAGCTGAGTGATGCCAGAGGCCACAAATAAATGGTGTGAAAACCAGACTGGACTACTGGTGATGTTCCTTACCATGCTGTAGGTCAGGATGACTATAAAATCTTTAGTATGGGAAGTAAACCATTCAAACATTATCTTATTGGGAAAGGTATGCATATTTTTTGTTAGCATTTTTCCATGTTTCACAGTAATGGTCTTCTGTAGAACCACTTTTATTGTTTATGAAGTATTTATTTTTCTGGATGGTGCAGTCACAAAGTAAGTATCTATAGCGATTTCATTTTTTGAAACAATCACAGTATATTATATTTCAAAACAAGGGCTCAGAAGATGATAGCTACAAAAGCATCCTAAGCTACTAATGCATTGGATAACAGTCATGATGACTCTAGTTGTATTTTGTGTAATTTTGTCACTTCTGTTTAACTTTTTATAAACTTATGTTTCTGAGTGTTAGTATCTCACTATAGGAATTATGCTATTTTGTATGCAAACTTCTTGATAATTAGCTGTCCAGATTTTGGTCACATGTTATCTACTTTTCTTGAGTCTTTGCCAAATTTTTGAAGCCTACAGTTTGAAATGTATGGACTGGACAGCTATCACCTCTTTATGAAAATCCAGTCAGGGACAGAATATATAGCTAAGAAATGACACAACTGCCAGAAAACAGACTGTTCCATAGATGTTTACTTACCCAGTCATAATGTTATACCATCCAATATACCATCTGATTCACTGGATTCGACTGTATTACCTGATCGTGACTCTACCAACATTTTTTAAAATAAGAAACATCTTTGTAATCATGTCTGTAACTCAGAATTACTTCTTATGTAGCTTGCTCATTTCTACTGAAGTATATGATGATGCTTTAGAAGTGTTTAATTACTTGAATGAAGAATACTTCCATGTGAACCCAGTCATGCAATGTTGCACTTCATCTGAGTATCCGAATATGCTACGGCATGAGCCTGACAAAAAATCACGAATTATAATCAGCACACAGGGAGGGGTGGTGATCTACAGATATTAATTAGAAAAGTTAGAGATAATCATTAAAGTATGAAAAGGGTTGTTAGCCGCAACTGTCCTCAGTGTACAACATTCCTTCAAGGTATTTAAACACTGTTGTTATGCTTTTCCCTCCATTCCTTCTTCTGCAGTAAACATATTAATTTCCTGTGATCTGATTTTGAAGACATGTATCATTTCATAGTCATTCTGAACTGCCTCCTCCCACCATGAAATTCTGTGCACTCACAAAAGACAACCACCATTAGGGGGTGGTGGTTTGGTGAGGCAAAAGTCTACACACAGGATACAACAATGTCCCTCCACCAAGAAAATTTTGGGTGAATGTAACCTGCTCCATCCCACTCTTCCCCAAGAAGGGGTACTGTACATCCTCCCATGCCAGTTCTGTCAAACACCTGATAAGCTAATCAAACTGCAGTGAGGCCTTTACCCTTTTATGCTACACAGATTATAAGTGACAGAAGCACTACTGTCTTTAATGCTAATGTTCTGCTTAATTAGTAGCATGTTCCTGACAAAAAGAGAAAAGAAAGGACCTGATAAGCTTGATCAAAGAATATAGTCATTAAAAAGAACTGCCTATGAAATTAATGTTTCAGGTCTACAGACTGTCACAATGTAGGAGAATAATCTGTACATCAGTAAATGCACTCGTATGTTATGATCTCAAAATCTAACACCTACCAGCAGAAGCTGAAAGCACGTCTTTACACAGCTTTAACCAGAATGAAAGATTATCAATAGCCATAGCTGACAGCATATGACTCAGAGTTTCTTCTACATCTTGACGTAACTTCTGATCAGATTCTCTGTCCAGCAAGGTGAATAAGGCCCCCTCCAGACCTGTTTCTCTGATATTAATGTCTGTAGAAACAAAAATAGAGGTATATTAACCATAAGACTTCAATAAATAAGTCAGTGCTATGAACATTTTTGGTAATTTTTGTGACTTATTTTGAACTCTGTGCAATGTTGCAGGATTTAACAATACTTAGTAGAACTATATGAACCTCCTTTTAAAGGTTGTTGTATAACATTGGCTTTGCCTTGTTTGAACATTATTTGTACATTAGCATTAGTACTACAGAAAATAGCTGTATATTTATATCTCCTGTCTGTTGTACATCTCATGAATTGTGTAAAGTTTATCTCTTGTTATTTAACCTAGAGACTGTACCTCATGAAGTGCTTCTACCTTTGTATTGCCTTCCCAAGCTCTGGGTTGTGCTAGACAAAAGTCTAGGGACCAGCACATCTACCAGGTCAGCAAATTCAAATAAATGAATTTTAAGTTTGGCATCTACTTCTCAGAAGTCCAGGTCAACACACTAGGACTTTGGCTGACTAAGTTCGCTGATGACTGCAAGCTAGGAGTCATTATCAACTCCCCAAGTGATGCAGACATCCTACAAAAGGACCTATCTGAGACTAATGACTGTGTCGGAACCATAGCCTGAAGCATAATGCCAAAAAATGTGATGATATCCCCTTTGGAAAAAACTCAGTTCCCATGAAATACCATGTTGATGTGAGCCCAATGAACACCGAAAGGGCCATAAGAGATCTGGGCACCAAGTTCGACAGCCACCTCACCTTCGACCACCACATTGCCAGTGTGGTCAAAAAGTCCTTCTACATGGCACATCTTATAACCAAAGGTTTTGCATCCAGGAAGAAAGAGGTCATCATCCCTCTCTACTCATCCCTCATTAAACCAATCACTGAATATAATGCCCCGTTTGGCATGTACCTGACCAGACACCTACAACAGCTGGAGAGGCCACGAAAGTACCTCACAAAAAGGATCCTAGGCCTTAAACACATGTCCTACATGGACAGACTCAAGAAACCTCAGCTGTTCTCAGCCTCTTATCATCTACGAGGTGATCTCTGCTTGATTTACAAAGTCATGTCCGACTCAGCCCTACTTGGAAATCCCAATACCCCCACACCAGACGCTCCAGAGATCACACCCTCATTATCACAATTAACAGAAAATGCTGGAGGGATAGGTTCATCTCCTAACGGCTGCCCATACTCTGGAATAAGCTTCCCATTCATGTCAAGCAGAGCACCTCGCTGGCCCTCTTCAAGAGAAATCTTGATGAGTGGATGGGTAACAGAAAGTTTACTCCAGGGATCATTCCAGTTACCCTACTGGATAGGGGCACTGTGAATTACCACCGGGTGGTACGGCGCCTGGACAATTGTTTTGGGCTAGGCTCCAGGGCCATTAGCCTAGTGCACACCTATGAACACTCTCAGAACCAAGGCAAAGGTGATGACTACTACTAGCACCACATTAAACTTTTAGAACTTCTAGCTAACATGCCCTACTCTGTAATAGCCCATATTCAAATACTGTGTCCATTAATGATTAGAAGTTGAAAGAAATTACAAGGTAAACTGGACTAATTCCCCTTGCCAATTAGCAGATATGTAATCACCAAACCAGCTGATCTGCTGACTTATGACAAAGCCCCCTGTGATGGGTTAACAGGATTTCCTCTTTTGCAATCCCCAGCTCATCTATTTTTTTCTGCTCTAATTCCAAGCTTGGGGATTAATATGCCTCAGGCTGAACATGCATTATGCACCAGTCTAGGACAACATGCCTACAGCCAGTGTTCACTAACTCAACCCGTAGCAAATGAATAAACAAAACCTTCAAGAAAGATAAAATACAAGGATACCTAAATATACAATGTTGTCTTTTCCATCTAACGCAGAGTATGGTTAATGGATCTAATTGGATCTGACCTTGGGAGTCTTTTTCAAGCTTTTGTATGCAGGTCTCAGACTCCTCCCCTACCCATAATTCCCTCCTGTCCCTGCAATACTTAAGAATGAGTTTGCCCACATATACCTAGCACTTTATCAACTAGGCATAGAGGGTGAACAGAAGGGCGAGGCATCAGTTCAAGGCAGGATGTATGGCAAAATCCCAAACAGATCCATTCAATCACTTGACAGCCACGAAATGACAAATTTAAGTAGGAGGAGAGAGGCTGAGATGGAAGGAAGAAGACAACAAAGATCTAGAATTATGGTAAGTACATAACTTCATATCCGATGTTGTCGTTTCCATCTGACTCAAAGTATGGGACAGACACATACCACAACTACATGTTACTCATATGTGATAACCCATACAATTCTAAGGTGATAACCCATATGTTGAGCTGGACAGAAGACGATGAAAGAGATCTACCATTATGGTAAGTACATAACTTTCGTATACATTTACTTCATTTACATAAACTCCAATTACAACCACTGGATGTGGAGGCAATCCAAACAAAAGGTGAATGGTGGGAGGGCAGCAGGTGGCCAATGCAGATGACTCCTTCACAGATTAACTGACATAAGTACACAATGGTTATACATGACACAAAAAGTCCTCAACCATGAGACAGCTGCTGGGAAAAAATTAGTATGCACCATTAATCGAAGGAAGCATGGCTCACTGAAAGCTCAGAAGTCTAAATCCTGTAAGAGTAAAGTGCCAAAACAAGCCTGATAATCTAAGCCAGTGATGGCAAACCTATGACACGCTTGCCAAAGGTGACACGCCACAACATTCTGGGTGACACTCTAGTGATCACCAACACCAGAGTTACCAAAGACACTGCTTTTGCATTCCTTATTCATGTGAAGTGCACTGAATTATTTTGTTCCAGAAGCTTTTCACACACCAAACCCAAACGGTTTGCCATTACTGATCTAAGCAGTGATGCATGTCCTTTCACTGACAGCCTAAAGAAGCACAAAAGTGGACACCCCTTTTTAGTGAGGCCATCTGTCAGCTACTCTTTGGTATTTGACCATAAAACTCTGAATGTTTTGAGTACAGATGGGATCTTTTATTAGAAGAATTTCCAATTATGTATTTTTCCACACAAGCTTTGTAGAGATAACTGCTTCAACCAAAAAGAGTAGTTATCTGTGACAAACTATGAATGTTTTGTCTTTGGTCACCTTTGTGAGTTTTGAGAAAAGCACAGTTAGAGTTCACTCTCAATACTACCTGACATGGTTCTTTTGAACTTCCAAGAGAGGGGTGAGAATTTTCCTTGGTTCCCCTTAAGAGAATTAAATGTCTTGCTTGAATGCAACCATCAGGCAGGTTTCCATATGACACACAAATGAAATTTCATGAACAATTTTGACAAAATGATTTTGTGAATAGTTTTGTCTGCTTTCATAAATAGTCTTTATGGTGGTACATGCTACAATGGAAGCCAAACAGGAGATATTAAAGACGACAGCAGGTCAATTATGACTAATAATCCAGAGAATTATGCTTATTTGCAATCCAAGCAAGTCCACTTCAGTTTCACAAAATGAGACATCACACAAATTCCACTGAAGATTTCATGACAACAGGATAAAGCTTTTTTATGCATTTCTCTTACTTTATGAAGACAGACTCGTCAATGGTGGTAAATTTAGATCCCAGAAAGCAAGAACAATGATGTTCTTCACAAATCCACCTAAAATGTGGCATCAGGTACAAAATAACTGAAGTGGGTAAACTATGCAAACGACTGCATATGAAGTCATTTTCACAGCATGCAAGGACTCCTGTGATGTTACTGTATTTATCTAGCTTTCAACACACTGTAGGGCTGACCTATGAAATTCTCCTACCAGATGATGATGATGATGTTGTTATAGCAGCAGTGATGCATCCACCAAACCATAAAAACATCTTCTAAGCTTCCACAGTTGTTTCAGTCCTCCAGTGTCTACTTCCCTAGGCAGGACTTTATCTTTCTTGCTTCTTGCGGAAGAGGTATCCAAAAGGAATGCTGAGGCCCTTTGTCCCATGATCACTGCAGTTATCTTGGAGGTAATCTCAAAAATACCTAACTCTAGGCTGGTCAGACCAGTAATCTTTCTGTATACTGCCGGTGGGGGGGGGGGGGGGCTGCATTTACTTCCATCCCTTGGACAGACAGCAGTACTACTGTGCATGTCCCCGTCTTCTCTTGCTGTACTTAATCTGCTCTTCTTTAGAAGCAACTGCTTCCTTTATCTACCATTGGCAGCTTTAGTCATATTGGTACTCTGGGCCCTTCATTCTTCTTTCCTAGATGAACTTTCCTGTCCACAGGTATGCAGTTAGATCTTTTGGCTAAGTGATCCACAGTCCTCAGCCTTCTTAGTGATGTTGGTTTGGTTCTCTGGGTCCTTACACCCTTGTGGCTTTAATGCCTGGACTATAACCCATCATAATATCCATTCTTACTGCTCTACAGAATCAAAAAAATTAAAGAACTGAGTTACATTCATTTGACACACACTACGTTGGGAACCATGACAATAAGAGCCCATCAAGAAATAAAGTCATAAGCTTCTCCTTCAGCAAACTTTACAAAACCTTTTCCAGCAAGAATGTTAAATGCATCAGTCCAACTTCACAGACTTCTTGAGTGTCCTGCCTTTTACAAAGACAACACAGTCCTTTTCTAGTCAACTAACACCACTCCCTTACTTAAGGGCATGCTAAACATACACAGAAGGCTGCAAGCAACATCTTAGGTAAATGCCGAAAAAGCACAGAGGGAGGCCATGTGGCTGCCTTAGCCTTCCTCAAACTCCTAGTCTCTTCATCAAATTCAATTCTAATTTGGTCCATAATGCAAAGAACCAAGTCAGAATCTCTTCTTGCTCTGCATCTTTATAATCTGTTAATGTCTTTCCTATCACCTTTGTTTTAAACACACCTCCTTCTATTCCTTACAAAGTACCAGAAATTATTTTATCCCATTCTTATTCCATCTGCCAACTTCCTTTCCAACTCTGACTGAACAAAATCTCTATGCCCTCTTCCTTATGTTTGTATCCCATTATATAGTCGGCCATTTTGACTTCCATTTTCTATAGGCTCTTTCATTTTCTTTTAACAACCTTGTGATCCAGCCCTTTCATTTTCTTTTAACACAACTTTGATTCCAAATTACATATCTTTCTCTTCTCTGCCTTTTCTTTGCCTTTTTCCTCTGCTCCAAAACCTCCTGCAACAGCCTAATAAAATACATTTGCAGTGATCTCTCAAGGTTCATCAACCCTTTCGTATTCCCTAATTTCATAACTTTCCCAATTTAACCTACTCTGCCTCCATGCACTCCTATAATATAATTACTTTCCTTCCAAGCCATCTATACTATAACAAGAACACACTTTCTCCTTGCAACTCTCATCTTCCTCTCCTCAACTCTTCAAACCAAAGTGCTAGCTAGAGCACAGAACCACACTGCTATAGTCTTTCCTGAAACATTATCTTTTGATACTTTTCAGTGATTAATAAAGGTCAGACCCAGGTTGTGGATACATTTTATGTAAAATTCAATCAACTGATACCACCAAGATGCCACCTGGGCATACTGTCAAACAAATTCTGACAATAACTAAAAAAACAGGCACACAGAATATTATCACAGACACAAGCAATAAAATAAGTTCTAATTTCAATATTTATAAATAAAATTTGATACAAAAAATATCAATTTTTGCTGCCTTACTCAACTATTTTTAGATGCAAATAATTCTTAATGCAATCGACCTGCAGATGTATGGTACACATGGCGCTACTTTAATATTGTACGGTACACATGGAGCTACTTTAATATTCTCAGCTGTAGAGACAAATAATGTAGCTGCTTTGCATTAACCCAAAGGTTAAAACATCTGGAAGCAAAAGGAAAGGGGTTAATAAACCCTAAACATGCTAAAACAGTAGGTTCTGAAACTAACACATCCTTCAACAGTTTAAAAACATTAGATGTCTCTAGAGTCCATTTTAATTGAAGAGGCATCTTCCACTTTATGAAATTAGTAAAAGGGTAGAACAAAGTTTCAATAGTAACCAACTACCCAACTATAATACCCTAATTTGTTTCTTAGTGCCTGGTATAGGCCAATTTCCTACTGCTTCTAGCTTTACTTTCTGGGGCTGAAAAACTCCCCCACTTATTACATATTCTAAATACTTAATCTTTATCATGACTAATTTCCTGTTGAAGGCAATGACTGCCAGCCTGTCTCATCTAAAGAGAGTCTAACACAGTCTGTACCTTAACTAGACAGGAGTCCCAATCCTCTACGTGTACTATGACACTGTCTAGGTAAACAGCAGCATATCGGACATATGGCTTTAGGACTCTCCATTAATCTTAAGAAAGGCTGAAGTGGTGCCATTCTGCCCAAAAGGAAGGACCTTTGGTGATGAAAAGGTTTTCTTTTCTCCTGCCCTGGCTTAAGTTGTTAGAGGTATTTGTCAGTTTCCATTTATCAGATATTATATGTAATACATATTTATACCTGTTTCTGCTTTTACTTCCTAGTAGGTCTTGGATGTTTGACTGATAGTCATCCTTTCAAGTGAGTTCCTAGTGAAGACCTTACATTAGTGCCTGCCATGGTTGCAATTCCTGGATGACCAAAACTGTTAATGCCAGTTCTACTGCCTGTGCACAATACTTTCTTCAATGGAGTGGAGTCTATTTAACCATTTGCTGATATTTCCTAAACAGAGATGCAAAGGACAGTTGCTCACATTATGTTGTATTGTCTAGGATGGAAAATGGGCTATAAAACTACTTCTTGGAGACAAATTCTTTAACATCCACAATACAATCACAACATGATCCAAAAAAGTCTATCTTTATACAATCACAACATGATCCAAAAAAGTCTATCTAATAAAGATTCACTTCTGTTGAACAAGGTTGTTGCAATTAGAAATTTCACTTTTCATGACCAGCATAAACCCTGGAATTGGAATAACAAAGTTTCTTAGCATAAGAGAAAGAGCAAATCTTAGTGCTGTGTGGATTAACAAACAATGTCATGAACATATTTGTCTTTCCTGCTAATGGCTACTATTTTCATACCACTGGTGTGTTACATTGAGTAGTGTGGTGCCAGCGGCTGCAGACACTGTTGATCAGAGAACTGTAGCACATTGAGGATCTAAAGGCTTAAAATGCTGGATGATTTTCACCAAGCTGCAGGTGGGACTCCCATTTTTCACAAACACAATGCACATCTCATTTTTTTCATACATCTTTATTAAATTTACTCATATGACAAAAGCAATCTTACATTTATATAAATGAAAAACATACAAAATGATATCACTTCAGTTACAAACAGTTTACATCACAGACACCACTGAAATAACTGTAGTTGTAAACATTATATATCACTTATAAGCCATCCAGTCATTGTCAGTTAAGCATTATAAAGCTCATTCAAATCTTGCCTCCTAAATCTCATTCTTGCTCTGCATATACTGTTCCCACAATTCACATTTTTTTCCTATGTAGTTTGCTCCTTCCCTTTTCTGAAGATCCCAATTCCAGTTGTTTTTTCTTGGTCATTATAGTCACTACTTCTAGTAAAGCTGGTCTAGACTTTGATTTCTATTTTCTAGTAATTGCTTTTTTGGCAGACACCATAATTAGACTCAGAAAGGATTAACTATGTCTAGGTGATTCCTATTCTGTAGCATAACTCAAAAAAATCATCTTCCCAGTCAGACCAATCTGCTCACCCAGCATCTCCGACAGAGCGGTCTGCAGGTAATCCCAAAAGTCTGCCAGCTCATCACACTTCCAAAAAATATGTTCCCAGCTACCACTTTCTTGCCTGTCACACCTCCAACATTTGCTATCCATCTGAGGAAAAAATTTTTGGAGTCTACATGGGGTAGAAAAATATCTGTGCAAACACTTCCAGGAAAAGATCCTAAACCTTCTAGACTTTGTTGCATATCTGGGGATATACATATATCCCCCCATTGTCTCTTAATGAATTGCTTATCTAATCTCTCTTCCTATTCCTTTCTAAGCTCCTCTGATTGATTCTTATAATCATGCAATATTTTACATGCTTTACTCATTGCTCTTTTTTTAACGACAGCTTCTGTTCTAGATTCTATTAAAAACTCTACCAGTGCTGGTCTTTCATTCAGGAGCCCCATATTTCTCTCTCTTTACCTATAATCTGATATTAATCCTTGATAAGGAAGGCAATCTCTAACCTGCAGTCCAAATAAATTCTTGGCCTCTTCTCATTCTATTACCTTTCTCTTTCTAGTTATTTGCTCCCAATACCTTAGTTCCTTTGCCAGTTTTCTCAAGTAAATTTCAGTCCCCTCTTGCCAATTCTCCATATTCTTGATCACAGTTAACACTAATGACAAAATCTCTTTTCTCCTTTCTTGTGCTGGTTTGGTTCTTATTTATTTATTTATTTACATTTGTTGACCAGGAGTGTCCGACTGGACGTAGGTCCATTTTCAGCGAAGGCCTGGGGAGAAAAGCTCCACAGTTAAAATTAACAGACAGTAGTTACACTGGATTACATAGCGATTAACAATTTAACATAGCAATTACTTACAGCATATTTACAGATGAAGAACACAGTACATCAGTAGACAACTAGAATCTATCTGTGAAGTACATAACAGACATTAACAAATGTTACAATAAGAAGTTCCTGCTGTATAATAAGTACTAGGCTTATGAGCATCTGAGCTTGCTATAATCAAGGTAGTTAGTGGAGCGAAAAGAAAGGTAGTGGTTGGATGGGGTGGGTGGTATTAGAGTGAGAGTTGCAAGGGCATAGCCAGCATGTTTTTTAGGTGCGCTTTTAGTAAAGTTTTAAAGTGGCTGCATGATGGTACGGAGGTAATTGTGGGTGGGAGGGAGTTCCACAATTTGGCTATGGTGCAAGAGAATAGTGCTTCACCAGCAGAGTTATTGGCTTTAGTGATCTGCAAGTGATGTCTGTTGCTGGATCTTAGTGGTCTGGTGGTGCGATAGGGTTGGAGTAGATTCTGGAGGGATGGGACATTTAGTGGATGGTTTACTAGTTTGTGGGCGAGTGAGAGTCGATACCACTGAAGGAGGTGAGGGAGTTCAAGCCAGCCCAGTTCAGCAAGTGAGAGACAGTGGTGACTACGGTAGGATGCCCCTGTGGCGAATTTGGCAATTTTGTTGTAGCAGGTCTCTAGCTTGTTTAGATTGCATTGCCTTAGGTTGGTATATATTGGAGAGGCATAAAGTAGGGTGGGGATAAGGTGGGAATTTGCTATTGAAATCTTTGCTGCTTTGGTGAAAAGTTGCTTATTTCTGTATAATGCTCCTAGTTTTTTGTGGACTTTTTTATGGTCATGGATATGTGAATGTCAGATTTTAGTTTATTGTCTATTTCCACTCCTAGCAATTTGGTGTGTTCAGTTGGGTATACAGTGGTGTTGTCTTTTGCTGTGATGTTAA
Source organism: Protopterus annectens (assembly GCF_019279795.1). Classification (NCBI taxonomy): domain Eukaryota; kingdom Metazoa; phylum Chordata; order Ceratodontiformes; family Protopteridae; genus Protopterus; species Protopterus annectens. The sequence goes on from NC_056737.1 coordinate 29,510,489, forward strand.
AGTGAGAGTTGTTTTGAGTATGTTTGGTGGGTTGGAAGATGAGTAGTTTAGTTTTGTTTGGGTTGAGTATTAATTGGGCATCGGATAGCCAAGTTTCAACAGAGGAAAAGGCTTCCTGTGTGACTTTTTGCAGTTTGGGTAGGGACTGAGCTGAGCAGATGATGGTTGAGTCATCTGCGTATTGTATGAGTGTGCCATGTTTGGTGGCAGAGGCTAGATTATTGGTGAAAACAGAGAGGAGTAGGGGTCCAAGGATGGATCCTTGGGGAATCCCTATGGAGACAGGTAGTTGGGGAGATATGTCATTCTGCCATACAACGGATTGTTGGCGGTCAGACAGGTAACTCTGAAACCAGTTGGTGACTGATTGAGAGAAGGATAGGTTATTGAGGACAGAGATAAGTTGTTTGTGTCGGACCATGTCAAATGCTTTAGATAGGTCTAGGAAAGTAGCAGAGGAGAGATAGCCATTGTTTTTATGCTGAAGGATAGTGTTAGTAAAGGAGAGTAAGGCAGTGGTGGTGCTAGGGTTTGGTCGGAAACCATGTTGAGTATTGGAAAGGAGGTTGTTAGTAAGGAGGTAGTCTGAGACCTGAGAGTGTATGCATCTCTCTAGAATTTTGGAGAGTGGAGAGAGAATAGCTATGGGGCGGTAATTGGTTAGTTCTGTGGAGGTCCGCTATGTGGAGGGGAATTATATGTGATACTTTCCACAGTGCGGGAATGTAACTTTCTGACAGAGATCGGTTAATCAAGATGGATACTGGGTAGGCCAGAGCATCAGCTGCGATTTGTAGGTATTTACTTGTGAGGTTGTCTGCTGCTAATTTGGTGGGCTTAAGTTTAGTTAAGAGTTTTTTATGTTGGAGGTAGGTTCATAGGTTCATACTAGGCTATCTGCCCTAGGGCATTTATAAGCCTAGCCAGAGTGTGTGTGGCTTTCACCACCCCTTAGGATGAGAATACTATACCCATTAGTTTGCTGTGCCTCTGTCCAGCAGTGACACAGAGATGATTCCTGGGGTAAACCTACGATCTCCCATCCACTCGTCAAGATTTCTCTTGAACAGAGTCAGTGAGGGGCTCTGCCTCACATGGACTGGGATTCTGTTCCATAGTGTAGGGAGTCTCTGGGTGATGAATCTGTCCCTCCAGCACGTCCTATTTATATCCGTGTTGAGGTTTAAGTCTCTTGCTCTCGTGGCTCTGGTGGATTTGGATTTTTTGAGGTGGAGCATGTCCATTAATTCCGGGTTGGACATGGCCTTGTATGTGTCAGGCACAGATCACCTCTGAGCAGACGGTATGCGACTGAATAGAGCTGGAGTTTCTTCAGTCGGGCATCGTATGACATATGTTTGAGCCCCTTTAAGCTTTTGGTGAGGAACTTTTGGGGTCTTTCCAACTGCTGCAGGTGTCGGGTAAGGTACATTCCGAATGGGGCGTTGTACTCAATCATTGGTCTGATAAGTGAAGAGTACAGGGGTACAATGACCTCTCCTGATCTGGATGTGAATCCCTTCATGATCAGGTGGGCCATGTAGAAGGTCTTCCTAACCATTTTGGCAATGTGAGTGTCAAAAGAGAGGTTACTGTCAACTTGGGTCCCCAGGTCCCTGATAACTTCTTCCGTGTTTAATGGATTACCACCTATGTGGTAATTAGGGGTTACCTTGTTTTTCCCAAAGGGTATGACTATACATTTTTTGGCATTTAGCTTAAGGCCATGGCTCTGGCACCAGTTATCCATTTCTATGAGACCTCTCTGGAGGATGTCTGTGTCTGATGGAGTGTCAATTATGGTGCCCAGTTTGCAGTCATCTGCAAATTTTGTCAGCCACAATCCCCCTATGTTTGCCTGCACTTCAGAAAAATAAATGTCGAACAAGAGGGGGTCCAGGACTGAGCCCTGTGGGACACCGCTCGTGACCGGCTTAGAGTCTGACATGGCACCAGCAACTCTAACCCTGTGTGTTCTGTCCTTGAGCCAGTTTGCAACCCATCTTGTGACATATGGGTTTACACCTAAGCTGGTGAGCTTTTCTATGATGCCCGAGTGGGGTATTGTGTCGAACGCTTTTGCTAGGTCAAGGTAGGCTGTGTGAACTGCCTTACCCTATCAATGGCCTTAGTGACTGTTTCAAAAAAGTCGACCAAGTTCAAGAGGCAGGATCTGCCCTTGACAAAGCCAAATTGGGTAGGATCCAGTGTCTGTAGGTCCCCAATGTCTTTATTTATGAGTTCTATTATGATCCTTTCCATAGATTTGCAGACAAGGCTCGTCAAGCTTATGGGGCGGTAATTTCCAGGGTCCGTAGAAGCACCGCCTTTGTGGAGTGGGACCACAGTTGCCGTACGCCATTCTTTGGGTACGTATCCTGTAGTAAGGCTAAGATTAAACAGCAGCCTTATGTGTGGGTTTAGTTCCTCATTGAGTTCGTGTAGCACACAGCCGGGGACACCGTCCGGTCCCATTGATGCTGTGTTTTGCTTTAGAGAGCAGCTCTCACCTGGGCATCTGAGATGTTTGGGAGGCTAGACTCTGGTGGGATAGATATTTCTCCTTTTGGGGGGAGGGGAGAAATTTGCACTGAACCTGTCTGCCAGTATGTTGGCAATGTCTGTGGGTTCAGTGATTTTTTATCATTTTGGACTAATTCTGAGCATATCTGGGAGTTTCCACCCAGGTTTCTAACATAGCTAAAGAAGGCCTTATGATTGTCTTTTGTGTCATTAGTGATTTTTCTCTCAAAGTTGGCCTTGGATGATTTTATGAGTGATCGTAGTTTTTTGCTAGTATTGATCAGAGATGCCTTCCCTTTTAGGGATTTTGCTCTGTCATGTAATAGCTTTCTCCTCTTGTTGTAGAGTTTGTTTATGGCTGGGGTCCACCAGACCGGGCACCTGCCTTTGGTGGAAAGGGTCTTGATTTTATTAGGGATTGCTTGATCCATACATTCCTGGAGGTGCTCGTAGAAGGCATTTGTAAGGGTTTCAGCAGCGTGGGTTGTGGTTTCCACTGGCTCGGGGCCTTGAAGGATACCACTCCAGTCTTAAGAAGTGTGAAGTTTGCTTTTGAGAAGTTCTTCACTGTGGTCTTTTGCTGGGGGTGGGGCGGGATGTGGATCTCCAGTGAGATTAATTTATGGTCTGATCTCACCAATGAGGGATATACTTCGGTGTGGAGCATTTTGTCCCCATGTTTGTGATGATCAGGTCTAGTATATTTTCTCCTCTTGTGGGAATGGTGACTAGTTGTTCCATAGCATTTGAGTTTATGAACTCCAGGAACCTTTGGGCTAGGGTGTTGGGGCTTGAGTAATATTCCCAGTCTATGTTTGGGTAGTTGAAGTCACCCAATATGATGGTGTTTGGAGAGACATTCATACTCTCCAGTGTCTTCAGCAAGGCTGTGTGGGTTTCCTGAGTTTGAGAAGGTGGTCTGTAGCATGCTACAAACTGTAGGGCAGTTTTACCTATGGTTAATTGCACCTGGATGGTCTCCGATGCTTCGTGCATTGCCACTAACCTGGAGGTGTGGGTATCCTTTATGAATATGGATACTCCCCCTCCTTTTGTGGTTCGGTCTGGATTTTAGGGCCGGAACGCATGATATGAGGTATAACCTGATAGTGCTGGGGTGCTCTCAGGAGCCTTGAACCAGGTTTCAGTCACAGCACAGACATCGATGTTCTCCATACCGAGGAGGGCTTCGAGGGCGTGCATCTTGAGGTTTAGACTTCTGGCATTGAGCAGTATTACCCTTAGTTTTTCTCCATTTTTGTTTTCTAGGGCGGTAGGTTTATCATTTGAGCCTTACCTAAAAAAGGCACTATGGGGGTGGCAAGAGCCTTTGCCAATATCCGGAAGCTCAGGGGTGACAGGTGCAAGCCGTCCCTTGCGAAGCAGCGTGGCTTGTCAAGCATGTCATCCCAGGCAGACAGACATTGGATCCCCTTAGAATGACACCAGTAATTAAGCCAATTATTAAAGCTGATCATTTTGTCTCTGTATTGTGGCATCATTCTTGGTGAGGGTAGGATACTGCTCAGGGTCAGGGTCATACCGGCCTGGGCTACATGATCTGAGAGCTCCTCTATGTTTCTTTTCATGTAGTCCAGGGAGGTACGTCTCAGGTCGTTCACACCGGCATGGACAATGACTGAGTCATACTTGTACTTGCTGTGGAGTGACCTGAGTGCTTGTGTTATGTGGCGGATTCTAGCGCCTGACAGGCAGCTTACTGTGATCTTTTCCTTGTTCCTGGTGAGTGGGACGTCAGTGTGTCTGACTATGGAGTCACCTATAACAAGTGTGTCTGGCACTGTGTTTGACCTTAAGGGCTGTGACTGTTTAGCACACTGACTTTGAGAACTATGTGTTGCATGTCTTATGTCTTGATAAGGTAGGTACAGGAGAAAAAGAGAAAGCAGTGGGGAGATTACTAGTTGAAGGTGTGGGTTGGAGGGGAGGGGGGTTGTGTTGTTTAGCTAGGGATAGTATGGTTTGTGTGAAGTGTGTGTTGAATGAGGTAGCAATATTTTCTGAGGAGTGAGGGATGTTAGGAGGAGGGTTACTGACTTTACCTGGGTGGAGGATGGAGTTTATGGAGGACCAGAATTGTTTGGTGCTGTGTTGTGAGGAGTCTAGGGCAGACTGGCAGTATTGGAATTTGTCCTGTTTTATTAGCTTTTTGACTCTATTGCGTAGTTTTAGGAATTTCTGTCTAGTTGAGGGGGTTTTGGTTTTGTGCCAGTGCTCCCAGGCTTTATCCCTGTTTTTCATTTCTGACTTAGTGGTTTTCTGTAGCCATGGGGAGGGTTGTGATTTGGTTCTGGAAAGTCTTATGGGGGCATGGTAATTACGGATGCTCAGGAAGGTAGTATTAAAAAATTCAACTGCGTCATCAAGACTGAGGTATTTTAGAGGATGCCAGTTACATTCTTTGAGGGATGAGATGAATGTGAGTGGGTTAAAGTTTAGTTTTTTACGTATTTGACGGTAGAGCACAGGTTTAGCTTGGTATAGGTATTTTTTGAGTAGGAATGTTGGGGAGTGATCACTGCGACTATCTGATAAGCAGCCTGTTATATATGACTGGGGTTCTTACTGACTAGTATCCAATCCAGGGTAGTGTGCTTGCTGGAGTTTTTATTTATCCTGGTTGGCGACTGGACTAGTTGGGTGAAGTCATGAAGGTTTAAATTATGGGTTGGGGTGGTTGCCAAAACAGGACTGCCAGTCAATATTGAAATCACCTAAAATGATAGTTTCTTGGGGTTCTTGGTTCTTAGAAGACTTTCTGCTATTTTATGAATATAATGCTCTGTATGATTTTGTCTGTCCTCCTTAAGACTTTGCATCCAAAATCCCAACAAAATGCAAGTGTCAATGAGAGGCTAGAGACTCTTCTGGAGTTAGTCCCCATTAAGGCAACATGGAGTGCTTTTAAGACAGCAGTATGAATAAACCTGCTAGAGATAATAGAGATCTTCCTTACACTCTGAAACAAAGACAGCAAGTTGAAATGGGAGCTCTTTTAATAAAAAAACAATCTGACAGTGATACTGTGCCTAAAGAAGCAAAGATATGTGGGAAATGTGGAAGTTTATTATTTGCAAGGAGGAAATACAAATCTGAAAGCAAGTCACGGACATGATGCACTATTTGAAAACTATGTATATCCAGAGTGTAATATATATATATATATATATATATGTATATATATATATATATATATATATGTGTGTGTGTGTGTATACATACACACACACACACACATATATATATATATATATATATATATATATATATATATATAGATGGGTCTAATGCAAATCATTGAAGTTGCAGAATATCAAACCCCATATAGCCGAACACCAGATGATCGAAGTTCTGTAACACTGAACGATCTGAATGGAGATCGCTGTACTGTGCAGAATGGGAAATTTACCATTTTCCTCAATGAAGTGTGAACTTGGAGTGGTATATTTAAGTAGCAGAAACTCAAACTCGAATATTTCAGTAGTCGGCGACCGGCACTTGCGAAATGCTTCTGCTTCAGGCACCACGCGGCAAGAAGGACTAAAGAGAATGGCGTCGGCTGCATGTTTTATACCCCTGACGACCTAAAGTCATGGAAGAGGAGACAGCAACCAACGCAGGACCCAATACTTTGGAATTCAGGCCGTCTGACGGCACCAGCAGATTACCCAAATGTAATGACTGCAACAGTGAAACATGAAGAACATCTATACATTAACTGTGGCAAAACTGGAACTTTTGTCAACAAGGTCAGATAAAAATAAATGAAATGTTGCTGAAAAGGGATCCAAACCTATAGAGTAGGCCACAACTGAAAACCACTTCCATTTACTGTAGTAAATTTTCCTATATGACAGTTTCTGTAAAGCACAAAGAATGTTGACTACTGTGGAGGGAAAGACTGGCAACTCTGGATGTGGTTAAAATTGGAGGAACCATGCGGTTAATTTCATGGATTTCTGGTCTTGAGGAAGCAGTATGGATGAGTGAGTTAGATACGGATAATGGATCCAACATCAATGGCTTCCACAATGGCTGCACATTGAGTAACAGCTTAATTCTAGCTTTCTCAGTGTGAAAACAGAAACTTAGCAGAGAAAGCCAGTGGAGCTGGATTTCTGAGTAAATTTCAGTAATTGGCTAGTAAGTTGCACTGCCTGTATGCCAGGAAAAAAAGATATACAGAGGACCTGAAGGAAAAGCTGTTACAAAAGGCAAGGAACACACACTGACTGGAAAAAGTACTGTAGCTGTTCAGAAAAAAGCAGTGCAAGCTCCAGACATGACTTTCAGTAACCTTGAGGAAAGTATAAAGCAACTACACACAGACTTGACTAAATTAAATGAAACACAGAGTATATCAACTCAAACAATAAAAGGCAGGAAAAATTGGAAGAAGCTTTAAACAGATACTCAAATAAGGTGATAAAACTGCAAAACTCAGAGGTCAAAATGAAGAAATGGCTGGCTGAATATGAGATTGCCAAAGAAGAGATGTTTCAAAAAATAAAAGAATTAGACAAAGCATGTAGGGGAAACCTGAGATTTTCTGCTGTATCTGAGAAGCTGGAAGGACCAGACTTGTATTAATTTTATGTAAGCACAAATAAGCAACTGAATTGGTATTCCACAACAGGAACTGTTAACTGAAAGGGCGCATCGTGTGTATGCTCCAAACTTGGCTAAGAGAAAAGGTACAGTTGTGTAAAATCTTAACATAATGGTGGATGCCCTTGCCTTCAATACTGCAGTATTCTTAACATATGAGATTCCCTCTTTTTTTCATTCTTGCATGGGGAAATGACTGATTAAGGACCTTTGTTTTAAGATAGAGACCAAGTAAATGAAAAAAAGAATATAGAAGACTATAAGTTTTTTTCTAGCACTTGCTAATATGTATACTAAGTAGCATTTCTGCAGCTGTTCTTCATGCCGCCATGGAGATAAGCTGATAAAGAGAAACTGGAGATAGTCTGGTGGAAGGGGACTGGCTGAGGGAAAAGGAGAAAAATGAACAGAGAAATTGACTAGGACATAATGTTCCCTGAAAACAATCAGGGGGGTTCCCAGGTGTGACAGCCTTAAAGATAATACAAAACCAGTTAGACTTGTAAAGTTCTCTCATTTTTTTTAAATGCAATGGGGACACTAATATAAACAGCTGCTTTCATTTTTTCGTGTTCACTCTTCTTCTCTCTCTTCTTTGTTTACCTTTGGGAAATATAGGCACTACAATGAAAGAAATGAGGAGGGGAGAGTGGAAGGGTCTTGTTAAGAAGTATGACAAAAGAAAAATCACTGTGCTTTTTCCCATGTGTGCATAGGGAAATGGCATTATCCAGTAATAAGTTTATTATAAAGCATGTGAATGAAAAAGAATATTGAATATTTTAAGGCTTTTTTCTGATAAACAAGGTACCTTGGCAGTTTTGTGTCTGGTTTGCATGTCACTAGAAGACAATTTGATAAACAGAAATGGCTTAGAGAACGAATTTGCTGAAAGCATTCAAGTGTTTTCTCAACTGGGAGAGTTATAAAGATATAAAAAAATCAAATAGCACTTACTAATAAACACAGGCTGTACCATGCGTCTTAGCATGACTAACCTTTCTTTTTGGTTAACTTTAGCCTGTCTGCGTAGCTATCAACTTAGAACTTATGTTCTTATTAGGAAGCAAAAACTTCAATATTTCAAGATGTACATAGTTTTATGTGTTATTGTAAAGTTCATAGGTTTTAGGATGTTTTTGGGGAGGCAGTGTTTTGTTTGAGGGCTTTCAAAAAACAAAAAGTTTTGTAAGATGTGACATAGGCACAAATGGATAAGACATGAAACAACTGTATAAAAGACCAACCTGCCAAACAGTATACACATGTAACATAAAAGTTGGAATGGAACTAGACATTTAGCAAAAGAGCAGTTCTGTATAAAAGGTGGTAATTATAACTATATAAGAAAATGATGCTTTATGTAATGTCTTTCAATCTGAATGGTCTTACACATAAATATAAAAAAGAAACAGTAATGAACTACATTAAAAATGTAGAGTGCAAATAGCTATGCTACAGGGGAGACACCAGGAAAGAACTGAACATGGGAGTTTGATAAAGAAATGTTTTTAGGATGGTTATTCAGCAGAATATCTGGGGCAAAGGAAAAGAGGAGTACTTACAGTAAATGCAAGAGGAGCTCCAACTGATAGAAGAGGACAAAAAAAGATAATAATGGAAGACACATACCACTAAGGGGGCTACTGGCTAGGGAGGAGAATTACAGTGGCATGCATTTACATCCCCCCTAAAACTGCTACAATGGAGTTTAAGAAAATTCTAGGAGAAATAATCAGCTTTCAGCAAGGAATATTACTTATACGTAGTGACTGGAATTTGGTTTGCAACAGTGAAGATGTGTCTAGGGGGCCTAGAAGGGAAATATAATAAGGGAGGGTAGATTTTTGAAGAAACTTATGAAAATATTTGGCACTGAAGATGTGAATTCAGTTTTCAATACTAGGAGTTCAGACTGAATTTGCGTATTACTCACTGAGATGCAAAAACTGGGCTAGGCTAAACAGGTTTTACCTTTTAAAGGAACATGTGCATTTAATTGAAGGTCTTGAAATGCACCCAATAACTATTTCAGATCATGCACCAATAACAACTAAAATAAAAACGCAAGATAATGAAATGAAAATGAGAAACTGGCGCTTTCCCACCTACTGGTTGAAAGGAGGAATTTAAGGAATGGGTTGTGGAATTAATTCAGGAGCTACTAGACAGAATTATCTTCTGAAAACATAGCTAAGGAGTGGGATAAAATTAAAGTGGCATTTAAAACTAGGCTGGAAATAAAAGAAAGGGAGATATGATTAAACAGTAATAAGAAGTTATGTACTCACCATAACGTTCCATCTGATTAGGTATCTTCATTTGTCTGCAACCTTTGGGATACGGATCTGATCTCGGATCCGAGCCGGCAACTTCTACCACAGCATAGATCCGAGCTCCTAGCTCCTCCCTTTACCCATAATCCCCTGCCAACCCTGACTGACCTCAGATCAAGTTTGCCCGATATAGCCATTGTTACTGTGCCCCAGAAGGGGCTTATCTAAGACAGATCCTATAGGTCAGGGGGAAGGAGGGGGGGATGGTTGCAGACAAATGAAGATACCTACTCAGATGGAACATTATGGTGAGTACATAACTTCTTAATCTGAAGTAGGAACTTCATTTGTCAGCAACTTTTGGGACAGAGTCCCCAGCTACCTGAATCCTGGGTGGCCTTTATGGAAGAATATTCCGGAGCACTGCAGAGCCAAAGGACGCCCTACCTCTGGAGACAACATCCAGTTTGTAATGGCTGATAAAGGTATGAGATGAGGCCCAAGTGGCTGCGGAACAAATATCATCTAAGGGAACCCTAGATTTAAAAGCTGCCGAAGTAGCGACGGCCCTAGCAGAATGAGCTCGGACTCCCTGAGGTGCAGGCCTTCCCGAACTCTGATACGCCAAGAGGATACAACTAGCTATCCACCGTGACAGTGTAACTTTAGAAATTGACTTGCCTAAACTTGTTTTGGCAAAGGAGACAAACAACTGGTCATATTGCCTATGACCAGCAGTTCGATGAATATAAAAGCGTAATTGTCTGTGCACATCCAAGGAATGCAGTTTGTACTCTCCTTTGTTTTGGTAATTGGGAAAGAAAACGGGAAGATTAACAGATTGATTAATATTAGCTTCCGAAGATACCTTAGGCAGAAAGGACGGATTGATCCTGAGGTAAACTCTATCCTGATGGAAGGCTAAGTACAGCGGTTTAACACATACAGCCTGAAGCTCAAAGACCCTTTTAGCTGAAGTAATGGCCACCAAGAAGGCCGTCTTCCAAGAGAGGTATTTAAGATCAACCGTAGCCGCCGGCTCGAAAGGGGGGCTTGTCAAGGCCTGAAGAACCAAAGATAAATCCCATGGGGGTATTACCTCCCTGACCGGGGGTCTGAGGAGGAAGGTACCCTTGAGGAAAGCTTTACAAAGCTTGGAAGTAATTAGAGGGCCTGATTCATGCCCTACATGATAATGCGAAATCGCTGCTAGTTGTACCTTGACTGTAGAGCAGCTAGCCCCTTGATGAAAAAGGGTAGTTAGAAAATCCAAAACCGAAGTAAGAGGCGCTGTGAAAGGATCTAAGTGATGGTGCTCCGCCCAAATGGAGAAACGTTTCCACTTACTTCGATAGACCCTTCTGGTGGAAGGTTTGTGTGCTGCTACTAGGATGGCTTTGACTGGTGAGGAGATTCCAGGAGTCCTTATCAGGAGTGGAACTGGAGCAACCAAGCAGTCAGCCTGAGGTTGACCAGGTTGGGGGTCGGAAGATCCAGAGGGTGAGTAATGAGATCCGGAAGGGGATCCAGAATCCAGGGTGGATGAATCAGATGAGGCCACAGGTACAGGAACCACGTTTGACGAGGCCAGAATGGGGCAATGAGGATCATTTTGCTCCCCAGCCGATTGGCTTTCTGTAAGAGTTTTAGCATCATGGGCAATGGAGGGTAAGCATAAAGGAGACCGGGAGGCCAAGCATGTACTAGAGAGTCTCTCGGGGACTCCCCCTGAGGGGAGATTAGAGTGAAGTAACTGTTGCATTTGGTATTTGAAGGAGAGGCAAAAAGATCGCAACAGGGTTGCCCCCATTGGGCAAATATTTGTTTCGCTACTAGAGGATTTAGAGACCATTCGTACGGGGTCAGAATCGAACGACTGAGCCTGTCTGCTAGGATGTTGGACCGTCCCGGAATGTGCATTGCAGTGAGAAAGTGGTTGGTGGATATCGCCCATTCCCACACTCTCATGGCCTTGCGACAAAGAGGATAAGACCTGGTTCCCCCCTGTTTGTTGATGTACCAGACAACTGACATGTTGTCCGTTTGTACTGCAATCGTCCCAATCGGAAGAAGACTGTGAAGTGCCTGCAACGTCAAAAGCACCGCCCTCATCTCTAGGACATTGATATGCAAGGAGGTCTCTGTGTTGTTCCACGTGCCTTGGACCGTTCTGCCTGAATAGTGCCCCCCCACCCCAGGCGAGAGGCGTCCGTGGTCACTGTGGCGACGGGGGAAGGCATCGAGAATGGTCGTCCCGTGCGGAGACTCGGGGACTGGAGCCACCAGATGAGCATCCCTCTGCAAGCCCTGTTTAGGGGAATAGGATGGGACAAGGGGTTGCGAGACAGGGACCATTGTACCTGGAGGGTCCACTGCAGGACCCTCATATTTAGACGGGCTAGGGGCAGCAGAGGAATTGCTGCCGCCATGGACCCTAGAACCCTCAGGATCCGCCGGTGGAGCAGGAAGTCGGAGAATGGTCTGAACATGCAACCTCAGGTTCTGAAGCCGATCGGGAGTCAGGAAGGCAAGCATTAGTCTGGAATCCAATCTCGCCCCTATGAAATCTATTACCTGTGTAGGAGCCAGACAGGATTTGGCCATGTTGACAGTCAACCCTAGGCGTGGAGCAAGATTGAGGAAATAATCCCTGCCTGAACAGAGCAGATGCCTTTTTGGGGCGATGAGGAGCCAGTCTTCCAGGTACGGAAAGACTAGAATTCCCTGAAGCCTCAGGTGGGCCACTATAACCGCCAAGACTTTGGTGAACACCCTGGGGGCTGAGGTGAGACCGAAGGAGAGGGCCCTGAACTGAAAGTGACTGGCTCCCAGCCGGAAGCGGAGGAACCTCCTGGAGCGTCTGTCCACCAGAATGTGGTAGTACGCGTCCTTGAGGTCTATCGAGCACATCCAGTCGTTCTCCCATAATAGGGGGAGAATAGATTGTAGCGTGACCATTCGGAACTTTTCTTTGGGTACTGCCAGGTTCAGGAGAGAGAGGTCGAGGATGGACCTCAAGTCCCCCGTCTTTTTTGGCACCAGAAAGAACCTGGAGTAAAACCCCAATCCGAACTGATCTGGGGGGACGGGTTGGATGGCTCTTTTTTGTAAAAGCTGCTGAATTTCTGTAGCAGCTGCCTCCCTCTGATTGGGTGGTACGTCGGGGAGGCTTCTGGTTTTGGGGGTTACAATAAAGGGAATTTGGTAGCCTCTGGATATGATGCGAAGCACCCAGCGATCTGTTGTTATGGACTCCCACATTGCTAGGTGCTTCGAAAGACGCCCCCCGACTGCCTCCAGAGTGGAGCAGTCGGGCAACCCCTCAGGGGTTCTGTGTGGGCCTCTCAGAGAAGGGTTCTCTGGACCCAAAATTTATGGGACCCCCTCTGCCTCTTGGGCGGCATCCTCCCTGTCCTCCTCTGCCACGAGAGAACTGGTTGTCCAGAGCAGACTGGGACTGATGCGATTTACGGAACCACATCTTCTTCTGACCCTTTTGGTTCTTGGAAAAGGACCTCTGGGGAGCAGAGAAGCGGACTCCGACGGCAGACAACATCTTCCCGTCTTTCTCGCTCTGGATTAAAGTGTCGTGAATGGTTTTGCCAAACAGTGCAGAACCAGCAAAGGGGGCATTCGCGAATGACGCCTTAAAGGGTTCCGAGAAGTCACAATGTCGGAGCCAGGCTTGGCGCCTCATTACCAGGCCGGCTCCTCCAGCTCTAGCGGCTCCTTCAGTGGCATGAGACAAGAGCCGCATAGAGGTGTTGGAAACTGAACGTAGAGTGGACATTCGGGAGGAGTACAGCTGCTTGTCCCCTTCCGACATGGACTCTGGGGGGGATGCAGCATATTCTTTTATTAGATCTCGCTGCATCCGGATGACGTGTGCCATATAGTTCAGCGCCCTCATGGAGAAGGTTGCTGAACTAAAGACCTGCTTCCCAAGGCGGTCCATTGCTCGAGACTCCTTACTCGGCGGGTGGACTGCGGAGCTCTCCTGAGCCAACTCTCTCTTAGTGGGCCGCCGTCACCAACATGGCATCCACAGGGGGACTTCTGCTCCAGTGGGTTCTTTCAGCAGGGGGACTCAGGATTCTATCCGGGCACTTGGGGACTGGCTCTACAGTGTCCGGCTCCTTCCAAGCCCTGGTGGAAATAAGGTCCACCAGGGGGTCGGGGGGAGGGGACACCCAAGAGGTAGATGGCCCTGCTTCGAACGCCTCTAGGAATACGGACTCATCGGAGGAAGCCTTGGGGCAGACCACCCTCCCCTAATCCTGAGCATTTCCATGATGTCTCCAAAGGAGACATCCTCGGGGGATGACCTTGGGGAGCCTTCCCCTTCATTTAAGTCCGTATCTTCCGTAAGGGACTCGGGGGAGTCCACGTGCCTCCTCTTACACTTAGCTTTGTGAGGGACCTCCTCGGGGGGGGGGCTGTCCGAGGAAGACTCACCAGCAATGTCACATTCCAAAGGAACACCCAGAGGCACTGAAGCAGGTTGCCCCGAAGGCTGGGTGATGGGAGCCTGGACCAGCTGAGAGAGTGCAGGGGGGAGCCGAACCCAGGACCGGAGGCCCGGATGCACTCAACAGTGCCCTCTCCACCACCGCGAAAGCCGAGGGGGAGCCACTCTCGATAGGATCCGAGAGTCAACTCCCACTCGGATCCGAAGCGGGGGACCGGATCCGGGGCTGAGACCCTCGGATCCGAAGGACCCGTATGCTCCGACCGGGACGGAGCTGAAGTCACACAGAATCCCTCAGATCCAAAGCTCAACCCACGGCTCCGAGAGGTCGGATCCGACAAGCTCGAGGGACCAGTCGGAGCCGAAGTAACCAGTACTATCAGCTCCGACCCACCCCCGGATCCAACGCGGCTCGGCTCCGAATGCTCCGAATCCGGAAAGCGGGTCAGAGAAGGAGCGATTGGAGCAAAAAAAGGGGTCGAGCTCCCCCTCCCGGAGGGGGGGAAGGCAAGAGCACTCCCATCTGCAGCTAGGCCTGGATGAACCTCCTCATCATCCGGTCCATGTCTGCATCTGACATACTAAAGGTGGACCTCGACGAGGCCACCGGGGCAGACCTACAGTGTCTCCTCGATGACCTCGACTGGGACCGGGTCCCGGTGAGAAACAAGGGGACCGGAGCCGAGGAGGAGGTGATCCAGAAGCTCTGGATGGAGAAGCCTGTTTGGTGGGCGGGGCCGAGGAGGAGTCCTCGGCCCACCGCTTATGGTGCTTCTCCTTCCGTTTGGCTTTCCTGGCCTCCCTCTCCTCCGGAGCTGAAGCGGGAGGTTGAGTCCCGACCAGAGGGAGGGAGACAGGGGTGGCTACCACCGAGGGCTGGGTAGCGGCCACAGAAGTACCGGAGGCTGGAGCCGAATCCGGGGGCAAAAGGCCCGCCAGAATCAGCTTCGACCTTAAGTGCCCTGGGGTTGAACGCTGCGCAAATCGTGCATCCCGAGGAGAGGTGTTCAACCCCAAGGCACCTAACGCCCCAGGTGTGGCCATCCGTCGGTGAAAGCTTATGGCCACACTCGGTGCATTTTGAAAAGATGGCTTTAGGGGCCTCCGATATGGTATACAGAAAACACACTCACTAGGCCCCTACACACACCACAAACACACACACTACGAACCAGCGAGGGCAGGGAGGAAAAATAAACACAAAAAAGGACAAATATAGGATACCTAAACTCTTGTACACACTCACACAAGAAAAAGGAAGAAAAAATGCAGAGTTTTTCTCACAAAAGTTATCCAACTATCAGGAGCTCGAAATCCAGCTTGTAGCTTGAAGCGCGGCAAACCAGATCTAAGGTCAGTCAGGGTTGGCAGGGGATTATGGGTAAAGGGAGGAGCTAGGAGCTCGGATCTATGCTGTGGTAGAAGTTGCCGGCTCGGATCCGAGATCGGATCCGTATCCCAAAGGTTGCTGACAAATGAAGTTCCTACTTCAGATCAAGAATTATTTAGAGGGATTGGCAAATGTTAAAGTATTGCAAAATAGGGGAAATTTCTCAGAACAAGAAAAGAGCAACTGCAGAATGCTAAACAAGAAAAGAGCAACTGCAAAATGCTAAACAGAAAATAAGGGATTACCTTGACAACATGCATGAGTTTAGAAAGATTGATGTTAAGCAAGTGCTTTTTGATAATAATTCTAGAGCACAAAAACTTCAAGCACAACTCAGGCAACAAAAAGTAGAAAGGGCAGTCACCAAGCGTAGGGAGCCTATAACAAGAAGAAAGCAAGGGACCCTGCAGAAGTATTATAAATATTCCGGAAATTTTATGAAACTTTGTATAACACAGAGAAATATGGAAATCAAGAAAAGATACAAATGGAAATGTTTATGGAAGAATTAAATATGCCAAAGTTATAGGTAGATGAGGCTCAGTTACTCACAGTTAGGATAGGAAGAGATGGGATAAAAATGGCTATGTATAACCAATCTACAGGAAAGTCCCCAGGAATAGATGGTATTCCTGTGGAAGTTTGGAAGTTAGGAGGGAAAAACTAATAACGATCTGGAAGGTTTTGTTTAACAGTATTTTAAGAGGAGGAGAAGTACCAGCATCCTGGAAAAAGCAGTGGTAACGGTAATACCTAAAGAGGGTAAATATCCATTGGATCCAGCTTCATACAGGCCCATTTCAATACTAAACCATGATTACAAAGTGTTTATGTCTGTAATAGCTGAAGGAATGGTAAAAGTGATACCAAAATTGATAAATATGGATCAGTGTGGTTTTGTGGAGGGGAGGAAAACATTTGACAATATTAACAGAACATTGATGATGCAGAGGGAAGCAGAATGTAAGAAAGTACTACTTTTATTGGTGGGTCTTGATGCAGAGAAAGCATTTGACAGAACAAAATGGGACTTAATGAGCAGGGCAATGGAAGCATTTGCTTTCCCCGATACAATTATAAGGTTGATTAGAAGACTATATGAGGGATCGGAGGCACAAATTAAAGTGGGTGGGATCCTCTCCAATAATTTCTGCTTGAGTAGAGGAACGAGGCAAGGCTGTCCACGTTCCTCTTTGTTGTTTGCATTATAGCATCTTAGCATAACAGTAGATGTTCTTGCCTTCACTGCTGCAGTATTTACCCCCTCCTTCCTTAGAACCATTGGCAAAGAAAATAAGGGACTCAGAAATTAAAGGACATAATTGGTATGGTAGTCAGGAAAAGCTAGCTCTATTTGCAGATATTATTTTATACATGATAACACCAAAAAGGGACATTACATCGTTGTGGAACATTTTAACACGGTTTCAAATCTTCTCGGGATACAAAATTAATGAAGCTAAAACAAAGGCAACAGCAGTAAATTATATACCCACACATGAACTGGTCCAACAATATCCATATTTATGGGGACATGATAAAATGTAAGAGTATGGATTAGAAATAATTATGTGGTGGCAGCCAATGATATGTGGGAAGAGACTAAACAGAAGATAATACAAAAATTGAGAAACTGGAAGTTTTGTTATATGGATATGGATACTAAGATACAAGCCATTAAAATGTTTTTAGTCCCTTTAGTCTTATACAGGTCAGGCATACTTTTATCAACCACAGCAGAAGTTGTGGATAGCAATTAAAAAAAGAGTTGAAGGATTTTATCTGGGAAGGGAAGACAGCAAGGGTCAAGTGGGATAAGCTGATTCTACCAATATATCAAGGTGGACTAGGATTACTTAATGCTGACACAAGGAGGAAGCTCAAGAAATAAGGAGAGATTGTGATTTTGGATGCAGACTCTTAAGGAGAACAACCAAAATCATACAGAGTATTATATTCATAACATAGCAAGGAGTATTCTAAGAACCAAACTAGGATGAGAACATTGAAAAGAGATTTTACTGATAGGGTTGACTATGGTCACACATACTGATAAAAGGCAAGAGGGGGCTGGAATTTATTGTAGGAAACTAGCAAATGAACCATGGCATTGGGAGCAAATACCTAGAAAGGGAAAGGTAATAGAATGGGAAAAGGCCAAGAATTTATTTGGACTGCAGGTTAGAGACTGTCTTCCCTGTCAAGGATTGGTATCAGAGTATAGGCAAAGAGAAAGAAATAGGGGGCTCCTAAATGAAAGACCAGCACTGGTAGAGATTTTAATAGAATCTAGAACAGAAGCTGCCATTAAAGAATGAATAATGAGTAAAGCATATAAAATATTGCATGATAATTATAAGGATAAATCACAGGAGCTTAGAAATGACTGGATAAGCAACTGACAAAGACAATGGTGGGATATATGTATATTCCCCAAATATGCAACAAAGTCTAGAAGATATAGGATGTTTGCCTGGAAGTGTTTACATAGGTATTTTTATACACCAAGTAGATTCCAAACAATTTTTCCTCAGGTGGATAGTAAATGTTGGATGTGTGACGGACAAGAAAAAGGTAGTTGGGAACATATTTTTGGGAGTGTAATGAGCTGGCAGACTTCTGGGATTCTCTGCGGGCCGCACTGTCAGAGATGCTGGGTGAGGAGACTGGACTGACTGGGGAGATGATTTCTTTGAGTTATACTACAGAATCAAAATTGCCTAGACATAGTAAAGTCTTGCTGAGTCTAATTATGGTGGCTGCCAAAAAAGCAGTTAATAGAAATCGAAGTCTAAACCAACTTTACTACAAGTAGTGAATATAGTAACAGAGATAAAACAACTGGAATTGGGATCTTTAGAAAAAGGAAGGAGCAAACTACATAGGAAAAAATGGGAATTGTGGGAACAATTTAAGCAAAGCAGGAACAAGGTTTAAGAGGCAAGATTTGAATGAGCCATATAATGCTTAACTGACAATGACTGGATGGTTTACAAGTGATGCATAATGTTAATAACTACAGTTATTTCAATGATGTCTGTGATGTAAACTGTTTGCAACTAAATTTTGTATGTTTTTCATTTATACAAATCCAATATTGCCTTTGTCATATGTGTAAATTTAATAAAGATGTCTTGGAAAAAATAAACATATGGGATTCCCTGCTATGGAATCTTGACATCCGGCCAGTCTACTAAAGACTCCCGTTGCTTTTAAGGTATATCAAACATCACCCAAATACTCCTTGTGCAGCGCAGGGCATAAGGGTGACGTTCAGAACTACCATAGTCAGACCTGATTGCCCCAGTAGGAACACCAGTCCAAGGAACCCAAGAAATAATCTGTACATCCAGGAAGGCAAAGGACTAGGTGGAAGGAGGGAGGGGGTAAATACTGCAGCAGTGAAGGCAAGAACATCTACTGTTATGCTAAGATTTTATACAACTGTATTAAGTCTTTACATTCACTGCTGCAGTATTCTTAACATATGGGACAGTGCCAAAGCTCAAGAGGAAACTAGGGAAGGGGAAAGAGCAGAAGTGTGCCCTAAAAAGCCATAAAGAATGGCACTAGTAAAACCATCCCTAGCTCTAGAAATACCATCCAATTTAGCTTGGTAAAGGTAAGCACAGAAGTCTGGGTAGCTGCTTCAAGAACAGAATTAGTATCTAAACCTTTGAAAAGAGCACCAGAAGAAGACAGCTCTAGCAGAATGAGCCTTGAGTGAAGAGGGAAGGCTCTTGCCATGAAAAGTGTAACAAAAAGAAACAACCTTAGAAATCCAAGAATGAATAGTTTGCATTGATGCAGCAAGTCTTAAAAGATCTGGGATGAAAAGAAACAAATAACTGATCAGATTTTCTAATAGCCTTAGTCTTAGCCAAATAAACCTTGAGTTGCTTATGCATGTCCAAATTATTCAGCACCCTCTCACTGTCAGTTTGGGTTGAGGAGAAAAAGTATGCAGATTAATAGACAGTAAGTGATAGCTCATTAACCATTTTAGGCATAAAGGAAGGTTTACTGCACAAGGACACTATGTCCTCATGAAAGATCAAAAAAGAAAAACAAGCTATAAGGGCTCAGACACCCATCTGGGAGAATTAAGAGCTAACAAAAGAACAGTCTTCCAGGAACAATGTTGAAGGAAGCTAAAGCAGCAGGCTCAAAAGGAGCCTGAGTCAACTACTCCAACACAAATTTAAGATCTCAGGGAGGAGGAACAAGCTTCCTTGAAGGACTAATATTAAGGACACCTTTAAGAATTTGTTTCACCTCAAATCTAGAAGCTAAAGGTGGAGAAAAAGACAGACAAGCAGAGACAGCTAATAATTGGGCATTAATAGAAGAATAGACCAAACCAGCATTGAGCAACTCACACAAATAAGAGAACCAAAGTAACATCCCCAGTAAGTGGCTCCAGCTTACAAGGGAGACACCAAATAGAAAATGTCTTCCATTTGGATAAGTAGGATTTCCTAGCAGCGGGTTTCCTGGTCACCTGCAGGACATGCAGCATATCCTCAGAAAAAGGCATCTATGAGGAATCTTAAAGACTTATCACCCACAATGTCAGTTGAAGCATGGACAGGTAGAGATGGATGTCAGACCCCTTGTCTTGTGAGAGTAGATCCACCCCGTGAGGTAACTTGTGATG
The DNA here is from genome assembly GCF_019279795.1 of Protopterus annectens. NCBI lineage: Eukaryota > Metazoa > Chordata > Ceratodontiformes > Protopteridae > Protopterus > Protopterus annectens. Next base: position 29,530,432 of record NC_056737.1, read on the forward strand.
ATTACCCATGGCTAAATGTAGAAGAAGAGGGAACCAGTGCTTTTGCAGCCAAAAGGGAATCACCAACAAGATTTTGAGAGCGTCCTGTTGAATTCTTAACAGGACCTTCAGAATGGAGGAAGGGTAGGGAGCATAAAGAAACATCGCCTTCCAAGAAAATGAGAGGGAATCCACCTTCCACACCTGAGGACCTGGGACTCTGGCACAAAATACAGGAAGTTGTCTGTTCAGAGGGGAAGCAAAAAGATCCACTTGAGGAGTACCCCACTGGTGGATAATGTTCAGAAACACATCCCTGTGAAACATCCATTCATGGGACTGAGTTAAGAACCTGCTCAGAGTGTCTGCCACAATATTCTGACCGGAACGGATATAAACTGTCACTTGATACTTGACAGGAAGATCCCATACCAGAAGTGCCAACCACCAAAGAAGAAAAGATTGTGTTTCTCCCTGTTTGTTGATATACCACATCACTGTGGTATTGTCGAACACCTTGGCAGGCCCTGGAGAGAAGATAATAAAAGGCCTGAGGAGCCAGCAGAAGAGTCTCTTCTCTTTGACATTGATGTGCGCCTTCTGCTAGACAAAAAGGCGGTCTTTAAGGGGAATCTGTCTCCCACACTGGCATTTACCCTTCCTGGATGACATTAACCCTAAGGAGTACAAAATAAGACAAGAAAAAACAAAAACCCCAATAGGGAACTTACCTGCAACTGCAAATAAGTCAGCAAACAGGCACAGGTATGCACTGGAGAACAAAACTGTGTTTAGCTGGCAGAAAACAGATGCAGGTAAACAGACTAATGCTGAAAAGGTACGTTCAGACTGGCTGCAAACAAGATCTGAATATGGCAGGCCTGAACGTCACCTTTATGCTCTATGCTACGTAAGGAGCATTTGGGTGGTGTTTGGCACACCTTTAAAGCAACAGGAGTCTTTGGTAGACTGACCAGATGTTGGGCTTCCATGGCAGGGAAACCCATGTGTTAAGAATACTGCAGCAGTGAATATAAGGACATCAACCTAGACCTTTAATAGTAAAGATGTAATCTTACCAGCAGAAGGAGTTGATTTTGAAAAAATTGTGGCAGAAGGACAAAGTACTAAAAGTGGGAGACAGCAGATTATTTGTGGACCACCAGGCAGAAGAGGAATACATTTTTCCATTATTTAGGGAATGCTGAGAAGCAGATTTGAGATTCAAACTGCTGTACTGGCTATCTTCAAAATATTTCTCCCTGGAAGAACAAAATCATTTTTTGATGAAGTACATGCTATGAAATGCAAAGTCTGTCCAGCAAAAAGAGAGCTGTGAAAGAGAATTAGACTCTGCTGCTTCTTCTTTTGGTAATAAAGATCACAGAGAGACTGTACCAGTGAAACCTTTCCCAGTGTTTCAAAGGAAAATGCTTGTGAGAGAGAAAAAACACAGGAGTTGACTAGAAGAATCGAGAGTGCACTGGAGATGAAGTACAGACAGGGTTTGGGAGAGGAAGATGAATAGGAAATCTGGAAATATTGAACTTTCTTGGACTTTGTTAAACTTGTAGGGGACTCTAAGGCATATCCCCTACTTCATGTTATTAATGTTGGTGAAATACTCAGGAGAGGGAAAGAGGAGGGAGACAGTTAACTGTAAGTAAAACGATATTTTTTTCTTTTTAGTACTATTTAAATGTTGGATTCACAAGACAATCTCGAAATACTGAAATGTCGAATTTCAGTATTTCGAGACTGAATAGTCGAACACCCACATACCCGAACACCCAAAACCGTGAATAGCACAATTGCGACCATACACACACACATACACAACATAACCCACACACAAACACACACACCTTCCCTACCTATAAGCAGGGGGGCAAGCCCCCCTACGCTCCCACACCCCCCTACTTATATATACAAACTCCAAGGTCACACTAAACACACACAAAAAACACCACTACACACACACACACACACACACACACACACACTAAAATCCCTAGCCAATACCCTTACTCAAACACCACTTACCTGAAACCCTAGATAAATCCACAAACAGCACCACACGTAACAAACGCGACACCACGATAGCGGATTCGACACTTCTGCATTCGACATAGTGAAGTTTCGCGTAACTGCACTTCCGCGTATTCTGTCTCGAAGTACTTAAATTCGACATTTCAGTACTTCAAGATTCTCTAGTGTATCCTTAAATGGTGCACGATTTTCTTTGCAAGTTATAAAGTAATACTTTCAGTTATTTTTAAGTGTAATGGGGATACTAATGTAATGAAATGTAGGCACTGCAATGTATTATATAAGATCTGGTTAAAAGAGCATAATAAAAGAAAAACTGGTTATGCTTTTTCTCATTCTTGCATAGGGGAATGGCTGGGATAAGGCCATTGGCTTTATAAAGTAACATTTTAAGGGAAAGCAAGTAAATGAAAAAGAATAATGAATATTATAAGTCTCTTTTCTAGTAAACAGTTTTGCACCTGGTTCTCATGTCTCTAGCAGACAATCTGATTAACAGAAACAGCTTGGAGAGAATGTTTTCTGAAAGCATTCAAGTGTTCTCCCAGCTGAGACAGCTAGAAAGATAAGACAAAACCAGACAACACATAAGAGACTCACAGACTCTACCATCCATCTTAGCATGGATAAGCTTTCTTTTAGTTTAGCTTGAGTCTGTATCAGACTGTCAGTTTGGAACATTCATTCCTATTACGAGGGTAAAACTTCAACATCTGAAGTACACAGTTTTGTGTGTTACTATTAAGTTAAAAGGTTTTAGGGGGGTATTGGAGGGTGTGTGTGTATTTTTTTTGTTATTGAGGGTTTTCAATTAAACATAAAGTTCTGCAAGATATGACATAGGCTCAAAAGGAGATGACAGAAACAATTGCATAAAACATTAACCTGCCAAACAGTCCATGCATTTAACACAAAATCGTTAACTAGACATTTAACAAAAAAGGTGTTATACATAAAAGTTGGGAATAATAATCCCTCAAGAATATGATTCTTTCTATAATGTCTTTAAATGTTAATGGTCTCATAGATAAATACAAAAAAGAAAGAGTAATGATAAACTATATTAAAAAATGTAGATTACAAATAGCTATAATATAGAAGATGTACTTGGAAAGAATTGAGCATGTGAATTTGATAAAAAAAATGTTTTCAGGATGGTTATTCAAAGGAATACCTGGGGAAAAGGAAGACATTAGTATTATATTAATTGCAAGATGAGCTCCAATAGTGATAGAAGAGGATAAAAAGACAATAATGGTAGATTTGTAGATTTGTAGTACTAAGGGGCTACTGAGTGGCAAGGGAGGAGGACTACACTGGCATGTATTTATTATAATCCAATGAAAACTGCTATAATGGAGCTTAAGAAAATTCTGGGAAAAGTAATCAGCTTTCAGAATATTTGATTTGCAACAGTGAAGATGTGTCGGGGGGGGGCGTAGAAGAAAAATCTAACAAAGGAGGGTAGATTTTTAAATTTATGAAAATATTTGACATGGAAGATGTGAATTTCATACTAGGAATTCAGAGTGAATTTACCTATTATTCCCCAAGATACAAAAACTGGACTAGGCTAGACAGAATTTACATTTCTCAGGAACATGTGCATTTAACTGAATGTCTTAAAATGTACCCAATAACTATTTCAGATCATGTGCCAATCATAACTAAAATAAAAACACAGGGTAATGAAATAAAAATGAGACACCGGAGCTATTCCACCTATCTGTTGAAAAGAGAGGAATTTAAATAATGGGTAGTGGAAATTATTCAGGAGCTATTGGAGATGATAGGAACTTTCTCTGAAAATATTGCTAAGGAGTGGGATGAAATTAAAGTGGAATTTAAAGATAAGAGTAGAAATAAAAGAAAAGAGATATGGTTAAGTCGTAACAATAATTGTTTAGAGGTACTGACAAATGTTAAAGTGTTGCAAAATAGGGGGAAATCTCACAGAACAACAGGAGCAACTGCAGAATGCTAAACAGAAAATAAGGGTTAACCACAATAATATGCATGAGTTTTAAAAGATTGCTGTTGAGCAACTGTTTTTTGATAACAACTCTTGAGCACAGAAACTTTTAGCACAACAACTCAAGCAACAGAAAGTAGAACTATAACAAGGAAGATAACAAGGGATCCTGTAGAAGTATTAGAAATTATTTTATTTATTTTATTTTACATTTGTTTACTGGGAAAGTCTGACTGGCCAGTATAGCATTTCAGTGAGAGTGAATTGTTTGTGGTCATTGGCTGACTGGGGTTGCCTGGACTATGCCTTGGAGTATGCACCTCATTGGTTCTTTCAAGCTTTTTTTAAAGTTGTTTCAGGTTTCAACTTTGTTACTTAAGAAGTTAACTTGTGACTGTTTCTGCCATTTCACACTGAGCTAATCGGAGGAAGTCGGAGGAAGGGCTCTGAGCTAACTAATCTGTGATATATAACATTGAGTATCCTGTTTTTAGCTTATTTCTGAGTTATTTATAGCACTTTTATTTTACTCACTGTGTGTGAGGTATTAAGTAGAATTTTCTACTGGGTTTGTTTGTTCTGATTTTTGTTTCTCACCCTCCCTCCCTCTTGGTATCCTGTTTTTATACTTGGTGGCTTTGCAGTTGCCCTCCCCTACTGTAAATTTGATCTGGGACACTCTTCCCAGTCTAGTGTCATTACCTCATTCTACCTATTCCAGGGAGAACATTTGAGAAGGCCAACCCAGTTAGCTTCCGCTGCTCCTTTCCCCTTTCCACTTTAAAAAAAAAAAAAAAAAAATTCTATGCTTGTTTCCTGCCTTTCCTATAAGTTGTCTAGTCCAGATACAGATTTGCTGTATCCGGGACTATTTGTAAGCTTCTGAGCCCCCAATCCTTTTGGTGTTGGAGGGAAGTCTTCTAGCTTAATTTTGTTTCTTAGAACTAGCCAGTCTTCTAGTTTCAGTACTCAAATCTGTTTCTTTGAGTTCAGCACTTGTTCAGAACTCATTGTAAGCACTAAATAAGCTACAAATTACTACGGCACTCAACTTTTCTCACTTGTCTAGAGGAAAACAGTTTTTAGTACTTAATAAATAAGCACCTATCCAGGCATATCTAAGGGTCAGCTCCCGGTGTTTTCTCCTGTCTACCTGATGAATCTGGGCATCTTGGGGCAATGCAGCAATTGCCTCATGTACACAGACAACCCTCTAATCCTACCACCCCAACACTACAACCTGTGAGAGATGTACTTATATAACCAAACTGGAAGCAAAGCTCTCTTCACCCAAGACTGGACTAGACAGTCAAGAGAAGAAGGTAAACACTTGCACCACACCACACTCATCACATAGTCCCTCAAAACCTACACCACCAAAACACACACCTACATTCGCGGAGGCTCTCAAAATAAAATCTACCCAAGCAACAGGGACCTCCAAAGCAGAAACACAAGCAACCTCCACCCCCAACACAACCCAAATGACACATAGCCCACAAACTCAGTGTGCCACTCAACCACAGCCCATAAGGCATAACAACGTACCCAGCACTCTAGTCATAGGTGACTCTATAGTCAGGCACACTGATGTTCTATTCACCAGGCTAAACAAGGAGAAAGTTACTGTCAGCTGCCTGTCAGGTGCCAGGATCCTCCACATAACGCATGCACTCAGGTCACTCCACAGCAAGTACAAATATGACTCTGTCATTGTCCATGTTGGTGTGAATGACCTGAGACGTACCTCCCTGGACTACATGAAAAGAGACATGGAGGAGCTTTCTGATCTTGTAACCCAGGTAGGTATGACCCTAGCCTTGAGTAGCATCCTGACATCACCCAGAATGATACCACAGTACAAGGACAAAATGATTGACTTCAACAATCGGCTAAGCTTCTGGTGTCATTCTAAGGGGATCCAGTATCTATCTGCCTGGGATGACATGATCAACAAACCATGATGCTTTGCCAGAGATGGCCTGCACCTGTCACCCTTGGGATTCTGGATACTGGCTATGGCTCTTGCCAACCCTATAATGCCTTTTTTAGGCAAGATTCAAATGACAAATTCACCACTGTAACAGGTACAAGCAAGCAAAATCTGAGGGTAATGCTACTTAATGCTAGAAGTCTAAACCTCAAAATGTACTCACTCGAGGCACTCCTTAAAATGGAGAACATTAACATATGTGCAGTGACAGAGACCTGGTTCAAGGCTCCAGAGAGCATCCCTGCATTACCAGGCTATAATTCATACCACACCTTTCGGCCACCTAACCTGGACCGAAGCACTAAAGGCGGAGGCGTGTCCATATTCATTAAGGATATCCACACCTCCAGTCTAGTTGCTCAGCATAATGCAGCTGAGATTATCCAAGTGCAACTAACTCTGGGCAAGACCACAATGCAAATTGTAGCTTGCTACAGATCCCCCTCCATGCCCCAGGATTCCCAGTCCTCATTTACTGATACACTGGAAAATATTAGGGTACAACCTAACACCCTAATAATGGGCGATTTCAACTACCCCATCATTAACTGGGAACACTACTCATGTATCAACTCTTGTGCTCAACGTTTTCTGGAATTCATAAATTCCAATGCTTGGATCAACTTATCCACACCCCCACCAGGGAAAGCAATATCATAGACCTGGTCATTACCAACATGGGTAATTGGTGTTCCACACCAGAGGTCAGTTCCTTGTTGGTCAGCTCCGACCACAAGCAAATCACCCTAGATATCCACATCCCACCCCCATTAGGGAAACCACCGTAAAAAAACTTTTCCAAAGCCAACTTCACGCTTAAGACAGAAGTGGCAAACTTCACGACACCCATGCTGACGGACAATAGAGATACGACTGCTGAATCCTATACAGTTGCACTTTATAAGCACTTACACAAGTGCATGGATCGTGCAATCCCTAACAGAACCAAGCTACTATCCTCCAAAAAAAGGAAGCCAATCTGGTGGTCCACTGTTATAAACAAACTCTACAACAGAAGAAAGAAACTGTTGCAAAAAAGAGTAAAATCCCATGACTGGAGGAACTCCGTGGTCAGCCTCAGTAAGAAGCTGAGATCCCTCATAAAATCCTCCAAAGCTAGTTAAGAAAACAAAATCGCTACTGATTCTAAAGACAACCAGAAAGCATTCTATAGCAATGTCAAGAATCTCAATGGCAACAGTCAGATCTGCTCTGAGTTACAGCACAATGTCACTAAATATACAGAACCAACTGATATTGCCAACATCCTGGCAGATAGGTTCAGTGCTAACCTTACCCCTCTCCAGACCTCCCAACCATCCCGAATTACTCAGTTTTTACCGAGTTTTGGGGTCCCAATAATGGGGTGCCACGATTCCCGAGTGGCACCCTTTCATTTCTGATTTTTCATCTATTTATTTTAGACTTTTTCATTTTTTGTGCTTTTGAAGCTGACGTCATCACGTGCGCAATGACGTCAGCTCCGTCAGCCTGTCAGAATTAAGTTCAAGGGACGTGCGGGAGCATGTCTGTTTGAATACTGGGACTGCCGTTTTGGATTTAAGCTCAACGGACTTCTACCGTAAAACTGCAGTGTTTTCCAGGCAGAACGGGAGTTGCCGCACAGCTTGCTTTGCTTTAAGGTAACTGAAATGTGTGTGTGTATATGCGATCGGAGAGAGAAAGTGAGTGAATGCAGGTTTAAAAGGTGTGTGTGTGTGAGCGATCGGAGAGAGAAAGTGAGTGAATGCAGGTTTGAAAGGTGAAGAGTGTGTGAGCGATCAGAGAGAGAAAGTGAGTGAATGCAGGTTTGAAAGGTGAAGAGTGTGTGTGTGAGCGATCGGAGAGAGAAAGTGAGTGAATGCAGGTTTGAAAGGTGAAGAGTGTGTGTGTGTGTGAGCGATCGGAGAGAGAAAGTGAGTGAATGCAGCTTTGAAAGGTGAAGAGTGTGTATGTGTGAGCGATCAGAGAGAGAAAGTGAGTGAATGCAGGTTTGAAAGGTGAAGAGTGTGTGTGTGTGAGTGATCGGAGAGAGAAAGTGAGTGAATGCAGGTTTGAAAGGTGAAGAGTGTGTGTGTGTGTGTGTGAGCATCAGAGAGAGAAAGTGAGTGAATGCAGGTTTGAAAGTACAGTGTGTGTGTGTGTGTGTGTGTGTGTGTGTGTGTGTGTGTGATCGGGAGAGAGAAAGTGAGTGAATGCAGGTTTGAAAGGTGAAGAGTGTGTGTGTGTGTGTGTGTGTGTGTGTGTGTGTGTGTGTGTGTGTGTGTGTGTGTGTGTGAGCGATCGGAGAGAGAAAGTGAGTGAATGCAGGTTTGAAAGGTGAAGAGTGTGTGTGTGTGTGAGCTATTGGAGAGAGAAAGTGAGTGAATGCAGGTTTGATTGAAACTGTTACTACACCATATCTCCCAAAATAAAATATATATTGTCAGTCAAACATATAATATTATACCACATTACTGCTTCTGTAATACCACAGTCCCATCTAATACCTTCTAAGTTTTATTTATTGCTTAATGCTTCCACACTGGAAATCATTTGCAGTTGAGTGTGTCATTATGTGGTTGGTGCCATGGTGGGGTAGTTTGTGCTTGACTTGCGTGTGAAATGCCATATGTTATAGAAGAGACAGTGTTAATGTTATTGTTCTGGTCTGGTGAAAAGAGGCTTGCCTGACCTTTACACTTCTATTCAAATATTTCATTTTTAATGTTAGTTTACTCTGCAGGTCATTTAACTGGTCTCTGAGAGAAGTGGTATTAAGTTCATAGTACTTGAAGTGACAGTATAATCTACATTTGGAAGCAAATGATTTGAGGGGGCAGTGTGGTACAAGGAAGAAACTTTGGGACGACCTATAACATCAGCTTCAAATGAAATAAGTTTGTTGTCTGAATTTCCTAATCTTAGAAATCTAATTTGCTGACTTTTGAGTTAACCTCTTGCTTGGAATTTGTTACTAGACTTAACATTTGATTTGCTCAATTGCTTTAAAGCTGCTTACAATTCTTCATTTGAACTTTTATTTGAAACATCAGACAGACTGGTGTATTTCAGATGTGAATTAGATTGGTAGATTTTATCTATGACATTTAACTGGAATATATCATTTAAAATAAATTCATGAAGAAGAGAGAGGGAAGAGGAAGAAAGTTAGTCCAACCTACGATAGCTTCATTTAAGGTTAGTTTGTTTGCTTCCAGATTTGTTGCTCTTATTAAGCTAAATATGTTGAATTTTTGTTCTAATTACTTATGATGACTTTATTGGTGAGCTTACATCTTAGACTTGCTGGGTTGTTTTATAACTGTTTACAGTCCCTGTTATGCAGTTCAGAAGAACTTTATCTTGATGACATGTAGTTTTTATGCAACATTTGTAACTAAAGTAGAAGCTTATTATCTGCTATACTTTTTAAGCATCTGCTGATTTGAGCAAATACTTAGAAATTGCTTCTTTTTTTAACTTAATCTTGTGCTCAGCTTCTATTTAACACTTTTCCATCTGTTAGTTTGCTGTTTGGCTTGTTGTCCTATAGAACAATTCACTGAATTTGAAAGGTGAAGAGTGTGTGTGTGTGAGCTATCGGACAGAGAAAGTGAGGTTTGAAAGGTGAAGAGTGTGTGTGTGTGTGTGAGCGATCGGAGAGAGAAAGTGAGTGAATGCAGGTTTGAAAGGTGAAGAGTGTGTGTGTGTGTGTGTGTGTGTGTGTGAGCGATCGGACAGAGAAAGTGAGTGAATGCAGGTTTGAAAGGTGAAGAGTGTGTGTGTGTGAGCGACTGGAGAGAGAAAGTGAGTGAATGCAAGTTTGAAAGGTGAAGAGTGTGTGTGTGAGCGATCGGAGAGAGAAAGTGAGTTATGAAAGCTGACAAGATTCTGTGTGTGTGCGTGTGTGTGTGAGAGAGACCGGAGGGGATATGCTGGAGTACTTGCAAAAGCTGGAAAGCATTGATAAGATGGATGATTTACTGGTCACCTGGTACCATGCTGCCAACAAAATGGCTGAGATGCAAACTGCTCTGGACAGTAAGTTACTATTTTCCTATTTATTGAATTTAACTCCATATTCTGCATGGGAAAATTTAGCAAATTATCAGAGAACAGGAAGTCATGGCACAAGACATTATTTGTAGTCTAGTGCATGGTAGCATTTCTTCTTAAGTTTTTCTGTGTGAGCTAATGGGAGCAATACTATCACATCATTATGATAACAATTATACAGGAGTAAGAGGCATGCATTTAGACTGCAACATGAATGAGATTTGCAAGGTGTATCATTAAGAAACTTGTATTAAAAAAGAAGCATTAGTGCTACTGGTTTCAAAAGCTTCACCAGCTAGAAGAATTTACATGAATGAATCTGTTAGTTTGCCGATTTTGTTTTTCAGTAATAGTCAAGACTTGTTTTAGAGTAGATCCTGTGAGAAAAGCTCCTAGCAGTCAGTACTTTGTCATGTAGCAAAAGCTGTAAAACATGTATCCAACATAAATGATTAATAAAACAAGAACAAAGGTATAAATAGCAGTTAAATCATTCATCCTTTCATCTCCTGTACACTGTTATTTGAGGTTTGTGGGCAAACCAGATCCTGCCCTGCCAAGCAATGAGAATAAAGGTGGCTTTTCTACTACTCTTCAAGATCAAACTCTATGAAGAACAATTCAGCTTTGCTCAGCAGTAGTCTTTGAACTCCACAGTTGATGTTTTCCATAGAAAATACTGCCAGTGTGTTTTTGAGTGTGTGCCAGCAGTGATTCCCTTCTTTTGGGAGATCTCTCCCTTTTTCATGTTTGTGCATCCTTGCAGTTGGTATGTTCAGAGTGAGTGTGTGTGTGTGTGTGGGAGTGTGTGTGTGTATGTGTAGACTTTTATGATGGAAATGTTTTGAATTGGACAGTTTTGTCATTACTTATTATACAAGGAATATAATGTTTTAAGTTTATAAAATTACAATTTGAAATGTGTCCTTAATGGGGCTGTATTCCCCCATTATTGGCTTGTCTAGGTTTTTTGTGCTAAGAGGTTGAGAACTATGGTGAGAGTGAGAACTAAATTCACTAAATGATAGCCATTTAAGTTTCAGTCTTCCTATCCTTCAGGAAACAAGTTGCTTATTTGGCATAATGTTATGTTGCTCTGACTGTATTGCACAGCGTCTGGGTTCAAAACTTGCCAGTGAAATGCATGGTGGTAACACAACATTTTATTCTAGCAACTTTCCAAAATTATACAAGCAATGTTTAAAATGTGTCCCTGGTTTTTGGCCTTTTGCCCCCCCCCGAAAAAAAATTAAATTGAAAATGAGTGCAAGAAGCTGTGCAAAATGCCTATGCCTTACACTAATGTTGTTCTATTTGTGTATGTGTATGTATATATATATATATATATATATATATATATATATATATATATATATATTGTGTGTGTGTGTGTTTGTGGAAGTAAGACTTTTATGATGGAAATGTTCTGAATTGGGCAGTTTTGTCATTACTGATGCATGTATTTTGTTTTATTGCCTACTGAAAAAATGTTCAAACAATAAATTTAAAATGTGCTCTCTCTGTATAACAAGTGTGCTGTATTATACAAGGAATATAATTTACTAAAGTCAGGAAGGTGTATCAAAGAACACATGTATGTTTCTTGTTGTGTGCAAGGGGATAATGATTTGAAAACAGCACAAAGGTAATCTTTATCCACCAATGGCCAGATGCATTTTCTTTGGATGTGGTGTAGATTTCAATGCTATTTTAATGAATGCGAGTTTCAAGAGCAGAGAAGTTTTAATGCCAACTCTATTTTCATTGTGAGACAGTATTGCTTTGTTTAACAGAGATCTATTGGTGTTTGTGCATTGTGCTATAAAGTGTAAAAATAAAATCCAAATCATTGTAGAAGTAAAGCAGTATGCACACATTGGTGTTTATGGTAAATGGGATGAAATAGCCAGGTAATGGGACATTGGAATGGCTGCAGGGGGGACTTTGGTGCCATATTTTGGTTGTCTGTTCTTCAGTTTGCAATTTGCATTTGAAAGTTGGTATCCCACAATTCCAGTGGAGTGGGCGGGGTTACATAATTATGCATGCAAATTTTATGTTAAACAGCGTACAGATTTGTACCTATTTTTCATGGGCCTTGTCCAGATTTTTGATGTTTCCAGGTTGAGAGGCATGCCCCCCTCTCATCCCCTAAAGGGCCCATCTCTATACCGAAAGAATGCAAAGTACCTGTAATTATGGCTGCACAGGTGCACACCAATGGTTATCCCACTCTACAAAGGGGGAGCCACCACGGACCCCAGGAACTACCACCCCATTAGCCTGACGAGCCTGGTCTGCAAGGCTATGGAGCGTATCATCATGGAACATATAAACAATGACATTGGTAATCTCCAAACTCTGGATCCTACCCAGTTCAGGTTTGTAAAAGGCAGATCATGTCTCCTTAACCTGACAGACTTCTTTGAAGCGGTCACCAAAGCCGTAGATGAGGGTAAGGTGGTTCACACAACCTATCTAGATCTTGCCAAGGCTTTCAACACCATCCCCCACTCTGGAATTATAGACAAACTGATTAAACTAGGTATAAATCCCTATGTCACAAGATGGGTTGCCAACTGGCTCACTGACAGAACCACACTGTGAAAGTAGCAGACTCTAAATCCAGCTTCAGACCAGTGACAAGTGGAATACCATAGGGTTCAGTCCTAGGTCCTCTCCTGTTTGGTATCTACTTCTCTGAAGTACAGGCTAACACAGAAGGTCTTTGGCTAACAAAGTTCACAGATGACTGCAAACTAGGAGCCATAATCAAAACTCCTAACGATGTGGACATCCTACAAAGGGGCCTTACTGAGACAGATGCCTGGTGTCAAAGCCATGGCCTCAAGCTCAATGCCAAAAAATGCATTGTCATCCATTTTGGTAAAAACTCTGTACCCATGAACTACCACATAAGCGGTAGTCTACTTAACACCAAAAGCGTGATAAGAGACCTTGGGACACAGGTGGACAGTAGTCTCTCCCTTGATAATCACATCGCCACAGTAGTCAGGAAATCCTTCTATGTGGCACAGCTCATCACAAAAGGTTTCTCATCCAGGAAAAAAAAGAGGTCATTGTTCCCCTCTACTCATCACTCATTAGACCCATTATAGAGTACAACGCCCCTTTTGGTATGTACCTCACAAGACATCTGCAACAACTGGAAAGGCCACAGAAATACCTCACAAAGAGGATTACCAGCCTTACACAGATGCCCTACGCAGGCTGTCTCAAAAAACTCCAGCTTTACTCTGTCACATACCGCCTTCTCAGAGGCGATCTCTGCCTAACATACAAAGCTATGTCAAACCCAGAGCTGTTGGACATGCTCCACGTAAAGAAATCCCAATCCCTCCGAGCTACACACTCTAGGGACCTAAACCTTGTCACCACAATAAACAGAACATGCTGGAGGGATAGATTCCTGTCCCAGAAACTTCCCATACTCTGGAACAAACTATTTATCTATTTCAAACAAAGCTCCTCATTAGCACTCTTCAAGAAAAATCTTGATGATTGAATGGGAGATGGGAAATTCACCCCTGGGATCACTTCTGTGGCTCTGCTTGACAGGGGCACAGGAAAATAATATTCTTGGGCGGCAAAAGCCAGGGTACCATTTGGCTAGGCTTATATAGGCCCTAGGGCCAATAGCCTAGTACCTACCTATGAACCTATGACACAGGTCCTTTTTCAGTGGAGGCCCAGGGAGAAAAACTCCACACAATGATACATTAATTACAGAATTAATAACAAAAAGTAAAAAACTGATATAAATGCAATTTAACAATGCTAGCATAAGCCACAAGTGTAAAATATGAGTAACACATACACATGAGGACAGCAGATATACATGGAGTATACACTCATATATGCACTGGAGTATTGGTTACATCTCTGATGGTACATATTGACATTAGAACAATAGTAACAGTGACAGCAGTGACCTAATCATAAAGCATATTGGACATAACAGTTATGGATGTAAACTAAGTCAGCTAAAGAGCTGTGATTGGAGAGATAGTGTAGTAGGCAGGTTCAGAGATTAGGAGGAAATAGTAGGGGAAGAATAAAGGAGTAAGTAGTATAGATGGAATAGGTGGTGGAAATGAACCATGCAGGGTGTCTAAGTGGCTGGGGGGGACACAAAAGGAGGGTCTCTAGTCCAGATTGGAGCAAGGGCATAACCAGTGAGTTTTTAGTGCAACTTTGAAGTGAGTGTATGAATGTATAGAGGTTACTGAGAGGGGAAGAGTGTTCCATAATTTGGATATAGTGCAGGAGAAAAGAGGAACCCCATCTGAGTTCTTGGCTTTGGTTACTTGGAGTTGATTTTTGCTGCTGGAGTGTAGTGGTCTGGTGGTACGGTAGGGCTGGAGTAGATTTTAGAGGGATGGGACTTTAAGAGAATAGTTCACCAACTTGTGAGCAACAGAGGGTTGACTTAGCAGAAGAAAAGTTGTGGGAGGTCGAGCCAGTTAAGTTCAGTGAGTGAGATACAGTGGTGACTGCGATGGGTAGCTCCAGTGGCAAACTTGGCAATTTTGTTATAACAAGACTAGAGCTTATTTAGGTCGTTATGTCTTAGGTTGGTAAATACAAGAAACGTGTAGACTAGGGTGGAGATGAGGTGGGAATTGGCAACTTAGATTCTGGCAGATTTGGTGAGGAATTGCTTATTTCTGTACAAAGGCCCTAGTTTTTTATGAACTTTTTATGATTAGAGAAATGTGAATGTCAAATTTGAGATGGTTGTCAATCTCAACACCTAGCAGTTTGGCATGTTTTGTGGGGGGAGATGATGGTGTTATCATTGGCTGCAATATTAAAGTGGGGGTTCGTTAGGTTAGATTTTGAGGGGTGGAAGATGAAGAGTTTAGTCTTGTTAAGGTTGAGTATTAACTGGACATTAGATAGCCAAGTTTCTACAGAGGTAAAGGCATCTTGAGTGATCTTATGCAGTTCAGGTAGGGACTGGGCAGATGGTGGAATCATACGCGTACTGTATGAGAGAGGCCTGTTTGGTGGCAATGAATAAATTATTGGTGAAGAGAGAGAGAAAAGTAGAGGTCCAAGGATGGATCCCTGGGGAACACCGAGTGAGACAGGGAGCTGTGGAGATATGTCATTATGCCAAACAATGGATTGTAGGTGGCCTGTTAGGTAGGTGTGAAACCAGCCAGTAGGTGATTGGGAAAAGGATAGATCAGTGAGAACAGAGATTAGTTGTTTGTGTGGACTATGTCAAAAGACTTGGATTGATCTAGGAAAGTAGCAGAGGAGTATAAGCCACTGTTTTTATGTTGAAGGATAGTGTTGGTGAAAGAGAGTAAGGCGATGGTAATGTTACGGTACGGTCTGAAGCCATACTGTGTGCTGGAGAGGAGGTTATTAGTTAGGAGGTAATCTAGGACTTGAGAATGAATGCATCTCTCAAGTATCTTGGAAAGTGGGGAGAGGATGGCTATGGGTCAGTAACTGGAGAGTTCAGTGGAGGGAACACCTCTGTGGAGGGGAATGATGTGGGAAATTTTCCACAGAGTTGGGACATAGCATTCTGATAGGGATCGGTTAATCAGGATAGAGACTGGATAGACTAGGGCATTGGCAGCTATTTTTAGGAATTCACAGGGGAGATTGTCAGCAGCTAGTTTAGTTGGCTTAAGTTTTGATAGATTTTTTTTATGTCGGATGTAAGAACTGGAGTAAATGAAAAGGTAGTGGGAAGATCATTAGGTGTCGACGTGGGGAGGGGGTTGTGTTGTTTAGTTAGACAGAGGATGGTTTCTGTGAAGTGTTTACTGAATGACATAGCGATATTTTCAGTGGAGGGGAGTGTATTAGTTGGAGGGGTGCCAGCATTACCTGGGTGGAGAATGGAGTTTATGGAGCACCAGAATTACTTGGGGTTGTGTTGGGAGGAGTTAAAGGTGGAGTAATAGTATTGGGTTTTGTCCTGTTTTATTAGTTTTTTTGACTCTATTGCGCTATTCTAGGAATTGTTGTCTAGCTGTGGGGGTTTTAGATGTGCGCTAGTGGTCCCAGGCTCTGTCTCTGATTTTCATGACTGACCTAGTGGATTTCTGTAGCCATGGGGAGAATTGGGCTTTGACTCTGGTATTTCTTATGGGGGCATGAGTATTTAGGATGTCTACTGAAGAAATGAACTGCGTCATCTAAATTGAGATACCATAGTGGTGACCAGTTGCAGTTTTATTTTGAAAATTCTGTGAAAGTCTGGATAAAGCACAGAAATATGGAAATCAAGAAAATGTACAAATGGAAATGTTTATGGAAGAATTAAATATGCCAATGCTAGAGGTAGAGGAGGCTCAATTACTAAACGATAGGACAGGAGGAGATGAGATAAAAATGGTGATGCATAACCAATCTACAGGAAAGTCGCTAGGAATAGATGATATTCCCGTGGAAGTTTGAAAGCTAGGAGGGGAAAAACTGATAAAGATCTGGAAGGTTTTGTTTAACAGTATTTTAAGAGGAAGAGAAGTACCAACATCCTGGTAGAAAGCAGTGGTTGTAATACCTAAAGAGGGTACAGAGCCATCAGATCCAGCTTCATACAGGCCCAATTCAATACTAAATCATGATTATAAAGTGTTTATCTCTGAAATGGCTAAAAAAATGGCAAAAGTGATGCCAAAATTAATAGATATGGATCAATGTGGTTTTGTGGAGGGGAAGCAAACATTTGACAACATTAGTAAAACAGTGACGGTCCAGAGGGAAACAGAATGTAAGAAAATACCACTGTTGTTGCTGGGTCTTGATGCACAGAAAGCATCTGACAGTAAGCTGGGACTTTATGCACAGAGCAATGGAAGCATTTGCATTCCCTGATAAAATTATAAGGTTGATTAAGAGGATATAGGAGGGATCACAGGCAAAAGTTTAAGTGGGTGGGGACCTCTCTGATAATCTCTGCTTGAGCAGAAGAACGAGGCAGGGTGTCCTGCCTACCTTTTATTTGCATTATATTTACAGCCATTGCAAAGAAAATAAGGGGCTCAGAAATTCAAGGATATAACTGGTATGCAAGTCAGGAAAAGCTGGCTCTGTTTGCAGATGACATTATTTTATACCTGACAAAACCAGAAAGGGATATTACAGTGCTGTGGAACATATTGAGGCAGTTTCAAATTTTTTTCAGGATACAAAATTAATGGAACTAAAACAAAAGCTTTAGGGGTAAATTATATACCCACATACAAATTGGTTCAGCAATATCCATACTTATGACATGATAAGATGAAGTATTAGGAGTATAGATTAAAAATGATACCGGTGTGGTAGGTAAGGATATGTGGGAAGAGACTAAACGAAAGATACTAGAAAAACTGAGAAAATGGAAGCTCTGCTATATGGATATCGTCAGTTAAATACAAGCAGTTAAAATGTTTTTAGTCCCTTTAGTCTTATACACAGGACAGGCATGTTTTTATCAACCAGAAGAGAAGTTGTGGATAGCAATTAATAAAGAGCTGAAGGATTTTATCTGGGAGGGGAAGACGGCAAGAGTCAAGTGGGATGCACTTATTCTTCCAACAGAACAGGGTACATTGGGATTACCTGAGTTGAATGCGGTATTTCAGAACAACACAGTTAAGGCTTCTACACATAGCACAAGCAGAAAACTATAATTCCAAGTGGAAAGAGATGGTGATGAAACAGGGAAAGCTCAAGAAACAAGGAGAGACTGGGATTTTGGATGCAGACCTTTAAGGAGAACAACAATAATCATACAGAATATTATATTCATAAACTAGCAAAAAGTATTCTAAGAACTAAGCCAACACAGGAATGAAGAAAGGAGATTATGCCGAAAGGGATGACGGCAATTAGGGATACAGACAATAGGCAAGAGGAGACTGGTGTACATTGGAGAAAACTGTCAAAGGAACAAAGAGAATGGAAGCAAATAACTAGAGAGGGAAAGGTAATAGAATGGGAAGATGCTAAGAACTTATGTGGACTGCAGTTTAGAGACTGCCTTCCCTATCAAGGATTGATATCAGAGTATAGGCAAAGAAAGAAATAGGGGAGTCATAAACAAAAGACAAGCACTGGTAGAGTTTTTGGTAGAATCTATAACAGAAGTTGCTGTTAAGAAAGGAATAACTAGTAGAGCATAAAAAATATTGCATGATAACTATAAGAGTCAATCAGAGGAGGCTAGGAAGGATTGGGAAGAGAGAGACTGGATAAGCAATTCACAAAGAAACAATGGGGATATATGTACATCTCTCAAGTATGCAACAAAATCTAAACAATTTAGGATCTTTGCTTGGAAGTGTTTACATAGGTATTTTTATACACCAAGTAGACTTCCAAAAAAATTTTCCTCAGGTAGACAGCAAATGTTGGAGGTGTGATGGGGAAGAAAGAGGTAACCGGGAACATATCTTCTGGGAGTGTAATGAGATGGCAGACTTTAAAGATTCCCTGCAGACTGTTCTGTTGGAGATGCTGGGTGAACAGACTGGAGTAACTAGGGAAAGGATTTTTTTGAGCTATGATACAGAATCACAATTGCCTAAACATAGTAAGGCCTTGCGGAGTCTAATTATGATGGCTGCCAAAAAAGCAATCACTAGAAAATGGAAAACAAAGTCTAAACCAACTTTACTAGAAGTAGCAACGATAGTAACAGAGATAAAACAACTGGAACTGGGATCTTTAGAAAAGGGTAGGAGCAAATTACAAAGAAAATATGGGAAATGTGGGATCAAAACATGCAGAGCTGGAATGAGGTTTAAAAAAAGGCAGGATTTGAATGAGCTATAGAGAAAGTTATTAGGGACCTGGGGACCCAAGTTGATAGCAATCTCTCCTTTGAAAACCACATTGCCAAAGTGGTTAGAAAGACCTTCTACATAGCCCACCTCATCACGAAGGGTTTCACATCTAGATCAAGAGAGGTAATCGTGCCTCTTTATTCATCCCTCATCAGGCCCATCATAGAATACAATGCCCCTTTTGGGATGTACCTTACCCGACACCTGCAGCAATTAGAAAGACCCCAAAGTATCTCACCAAGAGGATCAAGGGTCTCAAACAGATGCCATATGCTGCTTGGTTAACAAAAACTCCAGCTCTACTCAGTTGCATACCGCCTACTTCGAGGCGATCTATGCCTGACATACAAAGCTATGTCAAATCCAGAATTAATGGAGATGCTCCACCTCAGTAAATCTAAATCCCTTAGAGCCACACGCTCGAGGGACTTGAACCTCAGCACAGAAATAAATAGAACTTGCTGGAGGGACAGGTTCATAACCCAGAGGCTCCCTTCACTCTGGAATAGAATTCCAGTTCATGTGAGGCAGAGCACCTCACTGAATCTCTTCAAGAAGAATCTCGATAAGTGGATGGGGGATTGTAGGTTTGTCCCAGGGATTACTCCCGTGTCACTTTTAGACAGAGGCACAGTAAACTAAACCGTAAAAAGGGCACAGTATACTCAAATCAAGGGGTGGCGTAAGCCATACAGAATCGGGCAAGGCTTATAATTGCCCCAGGGCAGATAGCCTAGTATGAACCTATGTAATGGATGACTGACAACGAGTGGATACATTAAAATTTATGTATAATGTTTGCAGTTACAGTTGTGTTGGCATGGTTTGGAATGTATAATGGCTGCAACTGAGACTGTCGTTACAGTCTATTTTCATTTATATAAATGTAATACTGCCTATGTCATACATGACAATTTAACAAAGATGTTTCTTGTTTAAAAAAAAAAGACGGCAGAGCATCTGAGAGTGGGGCTGAAAATGGGATGTACTAAAACAGGCCATATGTAGGTGAAGCATGTCTGTTGGGGTCAAAAAGAGGCAGTGAAAATCACCCTGGTCATGCATCCTTGCGTTCTGTATGAATTTGTTCATTAGGGGTAAAGAGGAAAGACATACAGGAGACCTGGGAGCCAACTGTGAACCAAAGCATCCTTTAGTGATTGTCCCTGTGGAGGGATCAATGTAAAGTACCTCCTGCATTTGTTGTTTAGATTGGAGGCAAAGAAGTCACAGCAAAGCTGGCCTCAGTGACTTACTGCTTATGTTACTATAGGACTGAGGGACAACTCGTAAGGCATCAGCACAATCCTGCTCAATTTGTCTGCAAGTGCACTGGAAAACCCCGGGAGGTGCACTGCTATCAGAAAGCTTTGTGAAGACATCACCCACTACCAGACCCTCATGGCCTCTCAGCATAGATGATAAGATCAGGTTCCTCCTTGTTTGTTGATGTACCATACCACACTCGTCCAGTCGTCCATCTGTATGGAGATAAAACCCTTGGGGAATAGGTTCTGAAATGCCTGCAGTGTTAGGAAGACCATTCTAAGCTGCAAGACCATGACATGAAGATTGGCCTCTGTTGCTGACCATGTACCTTGGACCATCTTCCCTTCAAAATGCAGCCCACCCATACACAAGAAGGGATACGTCCGCGGTCACTGTTGTGATAGGTGAATCTGTCTGGAATGGACAGTCATTGGTCACAGACGGATGCTATCCACCAAATTATGTGTTTTTTGCAGACCTGTGTTATCCTAATTTTTGATTGCAGGGAGTGAATGGATTGAGATCACTGTACTGTTAAGGTCCGTTGCAGCACCGTCATAAAACATCTGGCTAATGGAATCATTAGAATTGTACACCTTATGAGACCCAAATGTCATAAGATTAATCTCGCTGGTGGTGTTGGGTGATGAAGAACTTGAACAGCTGTAAGACAAAGTGACTGGACATTGGACTGGGGAAAGCTGACTATTTTTAAGTTTGGTCTTTAGCTGGCATTCTATGAATTCTACATTCTGAGATAGAGTTAGTTGACATTTTGGCAGGTTTATGGCTATTCCAAAATTCAGAAGTAGCTGGAATACTTGGTCCTGGTGCTTGAGAAGGAGATGCTTGGTGGAGGCAGTGAGGAGCCAGTCATTGAGATAAGGGAACATTTGGATCCCCAGAAGGCGCAGGTGTGCATCTACGTCTGCCATGAACTTGGTATACACCATGGAGGCTGTGGTCAGACTGAATGGCAGCACTCTGAACTTAAAGTGATTGGCTCCAAGACAGATCAGGAGAAATCTCCTGGATTGATTTATTATTTTTATGTGACAGTAGAGATCTTGGAGATCTACAGAGCACATCCAATCATTCTTCCTCAGAAGAGGCAAAATGGACTTAACTGTGACCATCTGGAATTTTGCCTGTCTACGAACTGGTTTAGGTGACTGAGATCCAAAATCGGTCTGAGGTCCCCAGTCCTCTTTGGTATTAAAAAGAAACTAGAAAACACTCCAGATCCCAACTTTGAAATTTCTATGGCTGCCAAGTTCGACTGATTGGGTGGAACATCTGGGACTTTCTTCTTTTTTCTGAGGTGAGAAGAAAAAGGAAATTGAAGAGCTTCTGGATATTATTCTTGGCACCCATGAATTTGATGTTAACATGTGCCAGGCCTGAGGGTGCAAAGAAAGATGCACCCTGACTACCTTCAGAATGCAGCAGTCAGGCAACTGTTGAGGAGTGTTGAAAGGCTTTTTCAGAAAGCAAAAAGCAAAAGCCTTGATTATACGGTCCTCCTCTGCTTCTTGGGTGTCATCCATTAAAACTGCCTCCCTCTCTGCCACAGGGAGGTCCGTCACCCTGGAAATTATGGAAGGTACTCTGTGATTTGCAGAACCACATCTTCTTCCCCCAATTTATGGTTCCTAGAAAACACTCTTTATGGAGTGGAAAAGCATAGTCCCACTGCAGAGAGAGTTCTGTCATCTTGTTGGCTCCTGGTGAGTGTATCCTTGACTTTCGGTCCAAACAATGTGGAACCACCATAAAAGGCATTAGTAAATGATGACTTAAAGCCTTCCACAAAATCAAAAAGCCACATCCAGGTATGGCGACGCATGGTAATGGCAGTGCCTGCTTCTCTGGCTGTACTGTCTGCTGCATTAGAGCGCAGACACATGGTGACAACAAAGGAGGAATGAAGAGTGGAAAGCTCAAGTCCACTGTTTTCTGAACATCCACAGGCAACAACCCAGAGAGTGTCTTGGTGATCTCTTCAGTCAAGTCTCTCTGGAATCTTGCTAAATGAGCTAGATATTCAGTAATCTAAAGGTGAAAGTTGCTAATGCATAGGCCCATTTTCAAAATCTGTTCATCAACCTTGATTCTCTGTTAGGGGGATGAACAGATGAGCTTTCGCGCAATAGCTCTTTCTTGGTGGCTGCTGCCACCAACACAGCATCCACTGACGGATCTTTACTTACTCCAGTGCTCCTGTCTGTTCATGTAGATAACATTCAGTCTGCTTTCTTAAGGATGAGCTACACCACATCAGGGTCTTTCCACGCTCACTGAGCGAGAAGATCAATAAATAGATGAACAGGAAGTAGCACCCATGACAATGTTGGTCAGGAACCAAAGGTATCCAAGAATACTGAGTCATCCAGTGAGGGGGTCTTGGAATGACAAACCCCCTCTCTGTTTCACTAATTCTAGAATATCACTGAATGTGATACCTTCAGAGAGGGAGCGAGGGGCCTGGTGAAAGACTCTGGTAAAGAGTCTAGGTGCTTCCACTTGCATGTCCATTTTCTGGGGACACCTTCTAGGGGAGCAGTAGAAGAGGTAGAATCAGATAGCAAGCTAATGAAGTAAACTTCCTCAGAACCCTTGGTACTGGCTGTCTCTGTCCAACAGGATAAAGGGGTGAAGAAACAGACTGCAGATGGTGTTTTAGAACTGAACTGGATGAAGTTACCTTGTCTTTGGTATATGTCAAAACCTTTTCAAAATGAACCCTGGCCCTGAAACCAATGTCACATCTGAGCTGTCCAGGATCAAAGCTCTGAGAGGGAGAGGGAGAGATGGCTCCAAGAATCTCTATGTCGACTCAACCCCCAGGAACTTGGTGCCAAAGCTTCAGCTCAGAGTCTCATCTCATTTCAATCTGAAGGCATCAGAGTCCACAGAAAGGAAGAAAGTTGTCAACAAAGATGTAAGCAACTCTGGCACTGACAAGGAGCTGTGGTTCCAAGTGGATCCAGTAACACCAAATCCAAAGGTCGGGTCGGTATGGATTTTTGTAATGGAGAGTTAAGTTGGGGAACACTCAGGTACCTTCCCTGGGGATGATGCCAGGATAACCCCAAGCTGTATTTGTGTTCTCCAGAATTTCTTAATCATCCTGTCAAGGTCAATTCTGGTGAGGCTTCTTGACGATCACGTGGACGACACTACCGATAGTGGTCTTTCTTGTAAGATCTGTGACTGAAGTCTGGAACTCACACGTCCTGGTGTATAACAGGTGCATGGATACAGTGATTGGGCCCGAGTAGGTGTCTGATCCAACTTTCTAGGAACTTTGGGGTTGAGGCCAACTTCTTCAGCTCCCCAGTCCTTTTCTTTGACATGTTAGAAGGAGACTTGCTTCTTTACTTCTCTTTTGTTTTTTTCTTCCTTATCTTTCTCGTGTCCCTTTGAATTAGGCTTCTCTCTTTTAGAAGGGGAGGACGGTGAAGGCATAGCCCCTGTCTATGCTGGAAGGAGCCCCTTTAAAACAAGTTTGTCTGGTTTGGAGGGCTCTTGCACTAAAAACTCTACAGGATAGGCATTCGCTATGTCAACGTGCATGGCACCAGGACAATATACACATCTGGAGTGTGGCTCCTGGAGTGAAAGTTTGCTCCCACACTCCAAGCATTTTTTAAATCCAGTTGACTCTTGACATTTCGACTGCCTAGAACCAAGAAGCAAATAAAACAGCTAGCAAACAGGAAGACTATCTAACTTTTTTTTATTAATAAATGTATAGAAAAGAGGCCAGGGTCTGAACTCTAATGGTGATTAAAACCAATCAACCAACCTACTGAAGAAATCCTATAAGTACTTATCCAAACTATAACTAATACCAACAAGTGACAAAGTGAGAGAAAAAAAAACTCTCACAGTAGGAGACGAGAAGCAGCAGCAACAAGTAAAAAGTAATCTACTGCTGAAGACAGGTCTGAACATGTCCAAATCATATGAGCATCTGAGGTACTGCCTAGGGAATTGTAGGTAGGGGCGGAGCCACAGCTTTGGATCTGATAAAGCCTCAAAGTTGGTACAGAGGTTGCATCCCACTGGATCCAACAACCCATACGTTTGAATGGATGAAAACAGACATCACTGAATCCAATGATATAAAACACAGAAACAGGATGCTAGCGGCATGTGCACACCTCAGATGTGACACGTTATGTAGTTACTAAAGAATTAGTGCTGTCCGGAGAATTCAGTCCTTACAAATCTTTAGGAATCAAGCATTCCATGCATACTTAACTCATCAAACAGAACTTTTCAAGATTATTCCTGCATCTCCTCTTACCTATTAAACCCTGCAATTCTCTACTCCATTTCTACTAAGACTACAGTCTACAATATTGAAGACTTCCAGATGTTGCTGGTTCAAACAGAGATGGACTTAACACAGGTTCCTTAATAGGAAGATGCAAGAGAAAGGTGCCCTTAATGAAAAATGTTCACATTTTAATAGAAACTGAAGTAGTTAAATGCTGCCCAACTTAAAAGTTGGACATAGCAGCCAAATGTTACTTTGTTAAATAACTTTGGTCTGAATCGTAAACTTCTGTCAAATGCTGAAGAACCATGGACACTGGGTTTGAAAAAGGATCCAGACTGTGACATGCAGCCCAGAATAAAAACCTTTTCCCGTTGTCTCTGTAAGTTTTCTGGGTAGAGGGCTTTGGAGATAACAGAATATCTACTACTCTGCTCAAAAACATTGATCCCTGGTTATCAGTGGAGGAGCAGCTAAGGCAGTTAACTTCAAAACAAACTTTCTGATGTGCCTTGTCAGAAGGATGAGACAGAAGATTATTCTGGAGACAGACTAAGTCTTAGGTTCCACCACAAACCTTTTCAAAAGCTCCCCATGCACAGTGTAGAACATAAAGGTGATGTATGGACATACATTCCTCAGAAGTGAAAAGTTCCAGGAGGTACAAGAGTCCAAGGAGTAAAAGAGGAACATGTGCATCCAGAAGGAAAAAGAAAAATGGGGAGGAGGGAGGGAAAGAATACAACAGTGAAGAGAAGGACATCTACTGTTATGGTTAAGATTTTACACAACTGTCATTCCTTACCACTGCTGTACTATTCCTTATATTAGGACAGTAGGAAAGCTCAGGAGGAAAGTTGGGAAGAGAAAAGTCCACACAGCCCTCAAGAAAGCCATACAGGATAGTCCTGGCAAATCCGGCTCTAGTCCTGGAAACCATATCCAACTTACAGTGCTTGGTCGAAATGTGCACAGAAATCCAAGTAGCTGCCTCAAGGATGGAGCTGGTAACTAAACCTTTGAAAAAAAAACAGCAGTAGAAGCCACAGTCCTGGTAGAGTGAGCCTTAGAAGAAAGTTTTTTCCCACGAAAACAGTAACATAAGGAAATGGCCTTAGAAATCCAAGAAGAAATAGTTTGCTTAGAAACAGCCAAACCTAAAGATCTAGATAGAAATAAAACAAAAAGTTGCTCAGATTTACAAATGGCTTTAGTTTTATCTAAATATCTGAGTTGTCTATCCAAATCCAAGGTGTGTAGAAACTTCTCACTAGCAGACTGCAGAGATGGTAACAAAGTGGGCAAATGAATAGAATGATCAAGAGACAAATCATTAACCACTTTGGGCATAAAAGAAGGATTAGTATGAAGAGACACCCTGTCCTTATGAAAAACTAAAAAGGAGGTACAGCCATAATGGCCTGAAGCTCAGACACCCTTTTAGCTGAAGTAAGGGCCAAAAAAAGAACAGTCTTCCAAGCACACTGCTGTAAGAAAGCTGAAGCTGTAGGCTCAAAAGGAGCCCAAGTCAATTTTTCAAGAACAAAATTAAGGTCCCAGGAAGGAGGAATAAGCTTCCTGGGAGGCTTAATATGAAGGCCACCTTTAAGGAACTGTTTGATATCAAATCTAAAAGCCAAAGGAGTAGTCAAAAGCAGACAAGCATAAAGAGCTGACAGGTGGGTTAAACTGAAAAGTATCCAACCCAGCATTGAGCAATTTACACAAATAAGAGAAAACCAAAGGAACTGCCAAACAAAGTGGATCCAGGTTATGAGCAAGACACCAAACACAAAATCTCTTCCATTTGGACAAATAAGATTTCCTGGTAGTGGGTTTCTCGGCCTTCTGCAGAACCCTTCAGAAAAACGTGCTTAAAAGGAATCAAAACAATATCACCCATCATCAGTTGAAGAGTGGACAAGTGGGGATGGATGAGAGACCCCTTGTCTTTTGTGAGTAGGTCCACCCTGCGAGGTAACTTGTGATGAATGCCCTTTGCTAAGTGCAGAAGAAGAGGGAACCAATGCTGTCTGGACAAAAAGGGAGTCACCAACAAGAGATTGGGAGAATCTTGTTCTTTCTTGAACTGGACCCCTCAGTATGACAGCTAGGGGAGGAAAGGCATAAAGAAACATCCTCTTCCAAGATCAAGACAGAGTGACCACCTTCCAAGCCAGAGGACATGGGACTCTGGTGCAAAAGAGAGGAAGTTGTTTGTTAAGAGGGGAGGCAAAAAGATCTACCTGAGGAGTACCCTACTGGTGGACAATGTCCACAAACACGTCTCTGTGAAGCATCCATTCATGAATATGTCTTATGGACCTGCTCAGTCTGCCTTAATGTTCTGATCTGGGCAGTCAGATCCCAAAATTGAAGAGCTAGTCTGCACAAGAGGTAAGACAGTGTCCCCTCTTGCTTGTTGATGTAATAACTGTGGTGTTGTCTGTAAAGATTTTGAGAAGCCTTGGAAAGAACAGAGAATGGAAGGCCTGTAGAGTCAGAAAAAGAGCTCTCATCTCTTTCATGTTGATATGGTCCTTCTTCTGATGAATAGACCAAAGGCACTAAACCTTCAGAGGGCTGAAAGAAGCTCCCCAGCTCTCATCTGAGGCATCTGAAAAGAGTTCCTGAGTGGGGACTGGAGGCTGAAAAGGAAGTTCTGGTTTGAGGGGTAGTTGATGAATCCACCACTGATGCTCTAGCTTGAGGCATGGAAGAGGAACTGTAAAGTCCAAAGGATGAGAATGCTGAAGCCAGACTGACTTTAGGAACCACTGTAGCTTTCTCACATGAAGTCTGGCAAAAGAAGTATAGGAATGCTGGAAGTCATGTACCCCAGAGACCTTAGAAACGAACTGTCTGTAATTGAGACCAAAGGAAGAAGAGACTAAAAGAATGCAATCAGAGTTAAAGTCTTGGGAAGAGGCATGGATGTCAGCATAGGAATGGTCTGTAGCCTGCACCCCAGAAAAACATGATCCAGGGAAGAGTCAGGAAGGATTTTTGAAATTCACTGTAAACCCTAAACTCTGCAGGAGACAAACAACAAAGTGAAGATGCTGAAGCAGGATCAGGAGGAGGACATTTAAATAAAAGCCGACAATCCTCAGCAACCTTATAGAACCTATCAGGTTTCTGAGGAGCAGGAGGCTGAGAATCAGAAGACATGGAAGCAACAATGATAGCATCTAACAAGGCAGCCAACACAGGAGGAACTGCCAAAGGTTTAGGAGTATCCATCTGAAGCAACTCATAATATTTTCTCTGAATATTAGACACTTGAGAAGAATCCCACTTAAATAATTCCATCATCTTAACAATTGTGTCCCCAAAGGACAATTCCTTGAAAGAAGACTCAGGGCTAACACACTCCTCTTCATCAGAACTATAGGCCAAAGGCGAAAGGCATCTGTGAAAAATAGGACAAAGACCCCTCACCAACCCACTGAATTCTCATCTGAGCAAGCTGGTTCCCTAAGCCATTTAGGAGGGGTAGGGGTCCAAGGATGAACGGGTACTGAAACCCTTTGAGGAGGCTTTAGGGCCATTAAGGCAGAAAACAAGCCTTGAGTAAACTCTTGCCATTCCCTTTGAGGATCCATAGGACAGACCAAAACATGCTTCAGTTTTTGTCTTTTCCTATAAGGGACATCAGCCCTAACAAATAACAGAGGTTGCAACCCTTGGCAAGATTCAATAAGGGAAACCGGAACTTCCTCCCTGACCAGTATCTGCGGAATCCATCTAGGACCCTCCAAGATAACATACCCAACACACTAGTAATAGGCAACTCTATAGTCAGGCACACTGATGTCCCACTAACTAGGCTGGACAAGGAGAAGGTTACAGTTAGCTGCCTGTCGGGCACCAGGATTCGCCACAACACAAGCACTCAGGTCGCTCCAGAACAAGTACAAATACGACTCTGTCATTGCCCATGTTGGTGTGAATGACCTGAGATGTACCTCCTTTGACAACATGAAAAGAGACATGGAAGAGCTCTCTGATCACGTAGCCCAGGCCAGTATGACCCTGACCCTGAGTAGCATCCTGCCCTCACCAAGAATGATGCCACAGTATAAAGAAAAAATGATCAATTTCAACAATTGGCTAAGTTTCTGGTGTCATTTAAATGGGATCCAGTATCTGTCCACCAGGGATGACATGCCCGACAAGCCACGTTGCTTCACAAGAGATGGCTTGCACCTGTCACCCTTAGGCTTTCAAATACTGGCCAATGCATTTGCTGCACCCATAGTGCCTTTTTTAGGCAAGGCTCAAAAGACAAACCCACCACCATAAATAGCACAAGTAACCAAAACCAGAGGGTAATGCTACTCAACGCCAGAAGTCTAATCCTCAAAATGCATGCACTCGAGGCACTCCTCAGTATGGAGAACATCGATATCTGTGCAGTAACAGAAACCTGATTTAAGGCTCCAGAGAGCACCCTAGCACTACCAGGCTATAACTCATACCATACTTTTCGGCCACAGAACCCGGACTGAAATACAAAAGGCGAGGGTGTATCCATATTCATCAAGGATACCCACACCTCTAGGTTAGTGGTGCAGCACGATGCCTCAAGAGGTCATCCATGTGCAACTAACAATGGGCAAAACTGCAATTCAAATTGTAGCTTGCTACAGATCACCCACCAAGACCCCCATTCCACGTTTCTGGAGACACTGGAAAATATGAAGGTCCTACAAAATGCCCTAATATTGGGTAATTTCAATTACCCAAACATTAACTAGGAGAACTACTCAAGTATCAAGTACTAACTCCCTTGCCCAACACTTCCTATCAATTTATAAACTCGAATGCCCTGGATCAAATGGTCAACACCCCCACCAGAGGTGACAACATATTGGACCTGGTCATCACCAACATGGGCGACCAGTGTTCCACACTGGAGGTCATCCTCTCGCTGGTTAGATCAGACCATAGACTAATCAAGCTGCTGAATCTCTTACAAAGACACTCTATGACCACCTGCAAGAATGCATGGATCATGCTATCCCAAACAAAACCAAGACTCACTCCTCCAAGAAAAGGAAACCAGTCTGGTGGACCCCTGCCATAAACAAGCTATACAATAGAAGGAGGAAACTAGTGCAGAAAAGAGTAAAATCCCAAGAAGGAAAGACATCCCTGATCAGTATCAGCAAGAAACTATGATCCCTCATAAAATCATCCAAGGCTAGATTCGAAAGAAAAATTGCCAAGAACTCCAAAGATAACCACAAAGCGTTTTTCAGCTATGTCAAGAACCTAAGTAGAAACTCTTAGATCTGCTCTGAGTTAGTGCAGAATGGCACAAAATACACTGAACCAACTGATATTGCCAACATTCTTGCAGATAGGTTTAGTGCAAACTTCACCCCCCTTTCACCCCCTAAAGGGCCCATAACCATACCAGAAGAATGTAGAGGCCTAGCAATAACTGACACACAGGTTAAAGCAGCCCTATCCAAAGCCAAAAACACAGTTTCAATGGGACCGGACAGTGTCTCAGGCTTTGTCTTACATGAGCTCCAAAATGAACTAACCCCTCACCTAAACACACTGTTCAAACTCAGCCGCTCTACAGGCTACGTACCCATAGAGTGGTGCACAGCAACAGTTATCTCGCTCCACAAAGGTGGAGCCACAACGGACCCTGGGAACTATCGCCCTATAAGCTTGACTACCTGGTCTACAAGGCTATGGAGCGCATTATCATGGAACTCATTAACAGAGACATTGGGAACATCCAAACATAGGACCCTACCCAGTTTGGCTTTGTTAAGGGCAGATCATGCCTCCTAAACCTGGTGGACTTCTCTGAGACAGTTACCAAGGCTTTAGATGAGGGAAAGGAGGCCCACACAGCCTATCTAGACCTCGCAAAGGCTTTCGACACCATTCCCCATTCTGGTATTATAGACAAGCTCACCAGCCTGAACATAAACCCCTACGTCACAAGATGGGTTGCCAACTGGCTCATGGATAGACTCCACACAGTGAGAGTTGCAGGCTCTAGGTCTGACTCTAAACAGGTTACAAGTGGCATCCCCCAGGGCTCAGTCCTGGGACCCCTCCTGTTTGGTATATACTTCTCAGAGATACAGGCAAGCACAGGAGGACTATAGCTGACCAAGTTCACAGACGACTGCAAACTGGGGGCCATAACTGACTCTCCGGCTGATACAGACATCCTCCAAAAGGGCCTCACTGAGGTGGATACCTGGTGTCAAAATCATGGCCTTAAGCTAAATGCCAAAAAGTCATCCCTTTTGGAAAAAACAAAGTACCCGCAAACTACATCATACAGAAAATGTAATAAGGGATCTGGGGACCCAAGTAGATAGTAATCTCTCCTTTGATAATCATATTGCTAAGGTGGTTAGAAAATCCTTCTATGTGACCCACGTAATCACAAAAGGGTTTGCATCTAGAACAAAAGAGGTTATTGTGCCCCTCTACTCATCACTCATCAGACCCATCATAGAGTACAATGCCCCATTTGGGATGTACCTTACAAGACACCTGCAATAGCTGGAATACCTCACCAAGAGGATTACTGGCCTCAGACAGATGCCCTATGCAGCCCGACTGAAGAAACTCCAGCTATACTCGGTTGCATACCGCTTACTCAGAGGTGATCTCTGCCTGACATACAAGGCCATATCCAACCCAGAATTGATAGACATGCTCCACCTAAAAAAAAAAAAACAAATCCCGAGAGCCACACGTTCTAGGGATTTAAACCTCACCACAACGATAAATAGGATGTGCTGGAGGGATATATTCCTGTCCCAGAGACTCCCCATGCTTCGAAACAGGATTCCAATCTACATTAGGCAGAGCCCCTCACTAACACTCTTCAAGAGAAACCTTGACGAGTGGATGGGAAACAGAAAATTTACCCCAGGGATCACTGCAGTGGCTCTGCTGGACAGAGGCACAGGGAACTAATGGCTCTGCTGGTCAGAGGCACAGGTAACTAATCTAAGGAGGTGGCAAAAGCCAACACATTCTGGCTAGGCTTATACATGCCCTCGGGAAGATAGCCAGTATTTACCTATGAACCTATAATCAACTGCAGTTCCTCCTCGATATCCAGAGCAGATGCCTGCAAAGCCTCAGAGGACATGCGAAAAGACGAATCCACCCCAGTCTCCAGCAGGGTCACAGCAGAAGAATCCAATGTACATGCCGAATGACCTACAGAGCTATGAGAGACATCCAGTGGAGGCTGAACAGCTACAGAATCTGGCTGAGACTTAATGGCCTTCTTTTTACTTAGCGAGAGTATCTCGAGGTTAAAGGATTCTGCCATGGTATCATTGGCTAACTGTTTAAGCCATTGGTTTTCAAGATAAATGGTCAGGGATGACAAATGGCTTCGGAGTGTCATAAGCACAAATGCCTTACAGATACTACAAGAGGTATAGTCATGGGAAGCACCCAAGCAAAAAATACACTGTTTATGAAGATCCGTATGGGGAATTTGCCTCCCACAATGATATTTTCCCTTCTTAGATGACATGAACTCTAGATAGCAAAATAAAATAAAAGACCAAGAAAAATAAAAAAAAAAAAATAAAAAAAACACAACCCAGATGGGGAACTTATTTGGCATTGCTAAATATTCAGTAAAACAAGGCATTCAGACCAACTGGCAAGAGCACCGTTTGAACTGCCAGCAAAATAAGTTCTACATAGTTGCTTCTGTATGTCCCTTTTATGCCCTACATTCTGTTCGGGGAGCATAAATGTGACATATGGCGCATACAAGATCTTTTTTTAGGATTTTAATACTGTCTGAGAGTCGGGCTGCCCTGAGCGAGGCATCCATTCTGTGAATTATATTGCAACAGCGATACAGTAGGAGATCAGGAAGAACAGTAGAGGGCTTAGGAGAATACATTTGGA
Organism: Protopterus annectens; assembly: GCF_019279795.1. Lineage (NCBI taxonomy): Eukaryota > Metazoa > Chordata > Ceratodontiformes > Protopteridae > Protopterus > Protopterus annectens. The sequence goes on from NC_056737.1 coordinate 29,562,759, forward strand.
GGAGTTCATAATACTTCTTCTGAGGATCAGAAACCTGGGTGCTATCCCACTTAAAAAGTTCCATCATACGAGAAACAGCGTCCCCAATGGAAATCTCCTAAAAAGGAGAGTCTTGACTGACAAGAGTCTTTCAGCTCAGAATCATAATCCAATGGAAAGGGGATCTCTAATGGACACAGGCAGCCTGTAAATGATTTATCTCCCAGACCCCTGCTTCTAAAGGTTTCATCTTGCAAGCCCCTGCTTATACTTATCAAGGGAGCCAATACTTGCCAGAGATGTTGGTTGTATGGCTAGGCTTAAAAAGGCTCTTGTGGTCTTTAGCCTAGTAAACACCTATGAATAGGCTAAAGACTCTTCATCAGAGTCTAAGTCCTCATCGGAAGAGTCCTGCTATCTTGGCCTCTTAACAGCAGTAGAGGACCAAGGAAAGGGAGGGGGGTCAGAAACAGAGATCTGAGAGCTTCAAAGCCATGACAGCATTAAACAGCCCCTGTGTAAAATCCTGCCATTCACTCTGAGGATCCTTAGGCGTAAGGGAAATATAATATGCTTTGTCTTCTGCTTCTTCTTTAAAGGGACTTCAGCCCTAAACATCATAGGAGGCTTGGACCTTTGTTGACACTCAATCAGCATAGTGGGAATCTCTTCCCTAAGAAGAATTTGTGGAACACCCCTCAGTTCCATGGGTATTATCAGCCGTGGTTTCCCCTGAACTTCCAAAACGGACATCTGCAGAGCCTCTGAGGGCTCGCAACAAGTCGGATCCATGATGGCCTCTGAAGCGGTTGCAACAGAGGAATCTGAATGACAAACCGGGCAATCCTCCAGGCTTTCACTGGTACTCAAGTCTGTGAAATCAAGAAAGATACTAACTGCATTATGCTTGTATTCTGTTCAAAGTAAATAAACGACCCATTTTGGTACCAATCATAGTTTGTTTGAACATAATGTCTTATGTGGGGATGAGCTGTGATTTTGTGATCTTGATGGTGACCTTCACCCCCCAACAAGCAAACACAAGAGCAGCAAATCCCTGTGCAGGATGAGATGTTCTCTTATCAGTGACACTACAGGCAGAAATAAGTGCTACTACTGACATGTATCTGGGGAAGACCACAGGTGGCAGAGGTCAGACTAAGTGACAGTGATCAAAATGGTAAGCTCTGGCAATTTCTATGTGCAAAAAAGCATCCTGGAGGACAAAACAGCATACTCACACTCAATGAGAAATATGGGAGGGATGGCCTGCACTATAACTATGTAAGAAGGACTCTTTTGAAATTAAGGTGTTTGGGCTACTAAGAATTAATACGGGTCTGAATTCCTACATCATTATGGGCACCGGAAAGAATCTGGAATAAAAATTTTGTTTTCATTGATCTGCTAGGATCTATTGGATGGCTGCTTTTACAAGGAGCTACTGCAACTCCTTCCTGACTTGTACTTTCTTAAAGGGCAGCATGTCTGGCATGAGCAGAGATGGGAATTTCAGTCTGGACAGGAAAAGGATGTAGTATCTGTTTTATGATAATCTCCCTTACCCACCACTCTTTGGATATCATGCACCACTGTTAAAGGTGAATGAAGAACTTCTGAACAACTGCCTCCAATGGAAGACAATCAGAGGGGGAACTGGGGATGCTGTCAACCCTACCTCTTTAAAAGGGCATCACTTCCAGGAATACTTAGACCACTGGTTCTAGGGTCAGCAATATTGCTGGTGTCTGGCTTAGGAAGAGTGAGAATATCCAGCTACCCAATGCTGTGGATTCCACAGGATGCACCAAACATGTGTGTCTTTGGCTGCTTTGAGTCCTAAAAAACGAATGCAAGCGAGAGTGAAAGGTGACCCTAGTGGGTGGAAGGAACTGAACTTTCTCCTTCATGACCTTGAAATGTTGGTGAATTTTGGAATCAAATAACAAAAGTCCTTTAAAGAGTGCATCAATAAATTCTGCTTCAGTGTCCTCAGTGAAGGCTGTGAGACCTACCTAGGAGTGCTGGAGTAGTGCTACACCAGATCTTGCTAGCCCTGCAAGTTCCTCTGTGGCACCGACTGCTACTTGAATTATGTAATTACTGACCATAAAAGATGAGGAGCAAGCCCTACTGAAGAGCTTCATTTTAACAGATCCATCAGATAAGTCATCAGCAGTGTGCAATACTTTGAGTGAAACTTCCTGAGAAAGCAAGTGAATGAGATCATTCAGTTCCCTTTACCAAAATATGAAGGATGCAATGTCCACTTACACAGCTTACCACAGCACTGGATTCCTTAAAAGGTGATGGACAAACTAAGACTGAAGAATGAGGTTTCTCTTTAGGCTGGCCTTTGGGACAGTCACATCCAGCTTAGACATCTCCAGTCAGAAAGCTTACTCTGGGAGGGGTCTGAAGATCCTGTTCAACATTCTTGAAAATAGCATCACAGTATCTGGATTATCCCAAGCTGCATTCACTGCACTGCAGACCATCCAGAAGGATACTTTGTGAGGCCAACAAGCAACCTGAAGTCTCTTCTGTGGAGTGAAAAGCTCCTGGGAAGGCAAATTACCTATCTCCTCACCTTCTGTAAAACTCTGCCAAATTTAGGATCCTCGGGTGGAATGAAGAGATGGAACCCCTTGTCATCATTTTTTATAGGCAAGATGAACATTGACTGCCTTTTAGGTCATCTTCCTTGGAATGTCTAGAGAATCTTCCATACAACAAGAAAAACACCTTTTAGAAGCCGACTGACCTGAAGCAACAAGTCTCTGGACCATTTGTTCAGCAGGCAAGGACACAGTCTCTTGATAAGCTGGTAATGGAACAGGATAAAAGCCATGCACTAAGCCCCACAATGTCAAGTTATCCTAATGCATATATGCACTTTGTGATAGCCCTACCAACTGCAGTCTATCTAAGATTGGATGGATAGGTGCTGGAACCAAAGTCTGTCCAGCCAGAGGCTGAACCTATGCCAGAGCAGCTAGTATAAAAACTAATGAAGCCCATGATACAGCTGCAAACAGACAGGGCCATTTTAAGGGGGATGATGATTAATAACCAAAAGGCAGCATGGAACCAACTTAAGCCATCAGAGGAAGAAGGGCTTGATGCCAGGAGATCTGGTGTCAGCCCACTTGACACCAGCAGAGCTGATTACTGGGCTCAAAGGATGGTATTCTGAAACCTGAACTGCAGATTACAACAAATCAACAGAACCAGAAGAAAAATGACAGTTCATAACAGATTCACATTCATGTTTCTTAATGGATTAACAGGAGACAGAAAAAACATGTGTGATTAAGCTCCACAATGCCTTTGGCAAGCTCTGAATAATAAATGACAGAAGAGCAGGAGACCCTTTTAGAATGCAGGAGAAAAGTAGAATAATCATCAAGCTGGGGAATACAAAGACTATGTAGGAGAAGCAGGGCTTGATGTAGGACTCACCACCACCTATGAAGGATGAGAAACAGGTTAATAAAGGCCTAATCTCCACAACAGATTCAGTATTACTTCTCTCACTTACGCGCACTTCCCTTGGTAACAAAGTGAACAACCCCTGTCCCAAGACAGAAGCACATTTGGACTTAAGTCAAACAGGCAGTATTACAGCACACCACCACTACTGTAATACCACAATGATGCCCAACTCCAAGCAGTAGGTGGTTACAGGCAAGTTAAACAAATACATATATTATACAGACTAAAAATGCTTTTACAACTGTGCAATATGCACTACTGTATGCACATTTTCAGTGCACTGCTTTACTGTAACTGCTAATGACCTACCATTTTGCATTGGTTTACTATCAAAATCTACAAAGCCATAATAAATTTGGTCAAAATATCGAAGCTAAATGTTGACAGTCTGCATATTAATTAGTTAATAAGGTCGAAACTACATACCGAACATATAGAATTCGGCATTTTCGACATCCTTGATTTTATTCCCTGCTGCCACTTACCTGCCTGCTTTCTAGCAGTACAAATGTATGCAATTCAATACTGCAAACAGTTGTAATTAACGTTTTTGCAGGGGGGGCAAGCCCACTTGACACCCATACACCCCCCCTGCAAATTATATATTCCAACTCTGAGACTGCACTACAGAGAGGAAAAGGGTAAATTTCCTGATCCGCACTGTACCACGATCTGTATTCATAACGTCGACCTCATTTTAGCAAATGCACACTGGCATTCACTAAAGAACACTTGTTGACTTGCAGTTCGACAATATGGGAATCAGCTACCACACACTCGGCATTCCCGTGTTAGCTGAACTGCAATTCTACATTTTGATAGTAAACCTTCTGCATCATTTCTGAGAAAGGTATCCTGTGAGTAGTACACTTGCAATTTCAGAGGGCAAACAAATTAAACAGTTTTTACTAAATGACAGAACAGCAGAGTATAATAATGTGCTGTATTTTGTTAAGATTGCAGAAGAAACAATATCAGTAAGAGATCAAAAACAGACTGAAAAATGAAATGCTTTCTGCACAACATTCCACATTTCTGGCACTCACCAAAAGAACCTTCTGGGTTGTCCTTAGCCAATGCTACTGCATGTTCAGATACTTCTGCAGCTTCCCTCTGTGCAAGTTGACGAAGGCAAGCTACCACAGCCCGCCTCAGCAATAAATAGGAACTGCAAAGGTTTACCTAAAACACAATCAGGGAAAACAAGATGCTAATCATTAAAAGTATAAATAAAAAATTAAAAATGTACTTTCTGAAGATTAGAAAAAGCAAAGCACATCACTACAGCAGTGAAAAATGACTTCCCTTTTGATTACACATCAAAATAAGGAAATGAATGTTTTATCAAAGAAGAATGTAGTGAAGCCAAGCAAAAGACTGAACCAAACTCCTTGAGCAAGACGGACTGCAACAGGGCTAGTAAAGACACACACATTATGCAAGTACAACCTATGGTAACCCTTCAGCATTAACATATTTTCTATAAAAAAAAAACCTGCTAAAATGTATTACTGTGAACTACAAGTGGTTTACTGCAGGGTATGCTTCATTAATATACTAAAAATGTTTTTCAGCCCTCTCCCTTTAAAAACTGATGGATTATTTTGACAAATGGAGCAATGTATGCTGGGGTTTGAGATAAATAAAGATATTGAGAGAAAAGGCAATGTTATCTTCATTTTATTTTCATTTGCTATCCAGGGTAAATAATCCAAATGGACCATTTTTGAAGTCTTGCTCAGGAAACACAATACAGGCATAAGAACATAACAAAATATACATATAACAAAAATAAGCTCATATGCAAAAGTCAGTAAGTATGTTTAAGTGGTGTACCATATTTACAGAAAGGAAGGCTACAACTAAGAAGGATTTCACATGCTAAAAACTGATCTGTCATTAAGAAAGTACCTTAACCTCCTTTTTGTTACCGTGTCATACATAATTTACGCATCCGCTGCCAACATTCAACTTTCCAACAGGGCTAAATATTAACAGACTTAAAAATGATGAGACATATGTTTATTAACTGCATATATGAAATGTAACTTAGGAATAACAAGTATTTTCGTCAGCTGTAAGACACCAAAGGCAAGAGATTTTTGTAATTCATTTGCTGAATTACAGTAGTGCAATCAACTTCAACAGGGTATTCTGCACCCAAAAACAAATATTTAAATAGTATCCCTTGGATTTCCAGAAGGTAATACTTAAAAGATATTCAAAGCAATTGAGTTTACAGATGCTGAGGAGGTGCACATCAAGAGTATTTATCTCCTTTGCATGTTGGTTTCACGATTTATCTTGGGGCTAAAACAGCACAGAAGCTCAACATCACATCATTAGCGACACATGTGACCAACATGTACAAGTTCTGCAGTGTAGTATATGACTTCTGCATCTGTCTTTGTTAACCCTCTTCTTACATCAGCTGCCGTGGATTTTAGAATAAGTACACAGACACAAACATTTCTAAAGCATTCCAGTAACAGTTTAAAATGTAACTTAAGCACCCACAAGCACAAAAACACTATGATTATTTTAAGGCTGGCAACCCTATTAAGATGACAAGCCCAATCTCCCTGACAGCCAGGTAGGGAACAAAGGATTGAGTGTCCATAGGGTAGCTTCACTTTCTGGAGTTAGGCGGGAACTCGCAGAACTACAGCAGTGTGCACGACTACAACAAGGGATGACTTACTCCAACATGACATCATGATGTCACACTATCAATCCAAAGGGCAACAGAAAATGGACAGGACACTCGAGATCTGAAAGATATCAGTCATATCAAACCTCCTTCTGACCACCACGACCACCCAGAACTTTATCGCCCCCGCCCCAACACTAAACAATGCATAAGAAGTATTGCAGCAGTAAGACTACATTTTACAGAAAAAAGTCTACATCCTGAGGGGCTAAATGCAGTATCTCCCAATTACATCGGGCAGCATTTGTGTGGTACCTAGCAGAAAAGAAAGGTAATTATGGAGGGACCTGGTGGAATTAGAAACTGTGGATCATCAAGCACTCAAAAGAAAATGCATAAAGTGAAATAAAAATAAATTAGGATAAAGTCTACACTTAGAAAGTGCAAATTCACTTTATCGATAAGGTTTTGTTTACTAATACTCCTGTGAAGAAATCTCTCACTCAAGTTTGAATGGTATTTTTTTCAACTGTTTCAGTTACCTGCTAGACATACAATCTGGTGAGCACAATGGTATGTACAGTATATGTGCTGTACCGGAAATTTCAATTTGAACATTCCACTTACTGAATTTTGGTGAGGTAGAATTTCTGGATAAAGTCACAATTAAGTGGCAAGTTTCATATAAAGTGTTAAAAATAATACGTACATGCATAATGTTAAAAATTACTCTTGACGTGGGATACAAGACATGCTCAAAGAGTGGTTCTTGTGTTTTTCAAATGACAAGCAAGAAGCCAGCATATGCATGACAAATGTTAATCATCACAGATATTTTAGACAATGAGAGTGGTCATGAATAAATGCACACACATATAAGCAAGCAAACAGAAATAAAAATCTAATAGCCATTCTATTCCAGGCATCTGCTTGCCTAGTAAGCTGCCTACATAATGCACTTCAGTTACTGTGCAACTGTAATGCAGCAGAACACACTCAAACTAAACAGTGTTTCAGCTGCAAATGGCTGATACTTTCTAGAACTTATTAAAAACATGGTTGATATTTCTCATGTTTTTTTTTTTTGAGTTGTGTTCAGCAATTACACATAAATGCACATAGAAGTTCACACTGCACACTGGCAAGCTATTAGAATTCAAGGGACAAGGAACCTACCAACACAGAATTATCCAACAAGATCTCCTGTACAAAAGAATTAATGACAAACTGGTCATTGTAACACACAATGTCATGAACATAAGAGTTAATATAAAAGTTAATTAAAATAAAATATTGACAGTTTTAACAAGAGGTAACAGCTGCCCACAGAAACAGAAGTTGTTTCAAAACACACAAGCCATAATGTATAAAGGCCTTCTGATATTAAAATAAAATGAATATGATACAGAGTGGTTGTCAGTTTGATTAAATGACTACAGCCCACTTTTAAAGAATTAGTACTGTTGTAACATCTCAAAATCTAACCCCAATGTCTTATTGAACACAGTTAAGACAAACAGAAGCACAACACCACAATGAGTTACAATTCAAGCACTAAACACCATACAATAATGATCTTTTTTCTTTCTCCCTGGGAGCAATTTATTTCAAAACCACTTAATGTAACCTGAAAAATTACTTTGTTAACTTTTCACTTCGATCACATATGCTATAATCTGCAGCCTGCTGTTTGTCAGAATCCCCTGCCTAGGCTATAAATAAGAACAAACGTTCTAGCTCCTAGAAGGCATCATGAAGTCTGGCATGCCTGATTCCAGGCAGCATTATTACTCTGGTACTCCACACTGTCTTCATGAAGGGAAATGCAGTAGGATGGTTTGTCCCCTTCCCAACATCCTGAAATAATTAAAGCTCTAGGGAAAGGCACTCTACTGGAAGGAGTTCCACAAAGGTGATTGGTGAAGACAAGAACAAGTGGACATTAAGCATGCAGCAATATCCAGAAGGAAAGTCTTCGGAGCAAAACACATTCAGTTCACTGCCAATGACAATCTAAATTAATTCAAAAGGGAGGAAAAGGTGTAAACATTCTTTTTCCTCTTGAACAAAATATGGAAGATTTTGAAATACAATGCAGCAAGAACTTGGTTCTCTATGTCTGCACTGGGGTTTTGACAGATGCTCTGGTTTTCTCCAACATCCCAAAGACAGGCCCACAGGTGAACTAACATTATTCCAAACTGCCTGCAGGTTTGCATGTTTCTGTCTATTATGTGCCAGCGAGCAAGTGCATGCAGACTGAAATGCATTACCACTTCATTCAGAATGAATTCCTTTGTCTTGTACCCTATGAGCGTCAGGACACATTCTAGCTTCCCTGTGACCATGAATTAGATTCAGCAGGTTATCAGAGAAGGTACACTGAAAACATTAGTAATTTCTGAAATCACAGTAAGCATTGCTTCCAATACATCATGGCTTATTAGCACTTCAGCCAATTCTGCACTTAATGGGATAATGCTCTGCTCTACTTTGTGACAACTTTAACTGCCACAATTGTTTACAAACTATTTCACAAAGAAATGAACAAGACTATAACGATGGCAAACACACACTAACAAAGTAACGTGAAACGGTTACCTTACCAATTAAATGTTCATGCAGCAATATCCCTAAGTCCTATACCTTTCTGAACAGTGAGTGGGATGTACCTGGCAGCAACAGAAGAATTGACAGAATGTCAGAAAGAATGAGCACTTACCTACATATGGAGTAACTTCATAGCTAACTGATACAACACATTTCATTTTGATTCACATAAAGTGAGGATAAACTCTGACAGGCCACTGCAGCTGGGCACACTGCTAAGTAGTACAACATCAAAAATTGTTGAAGAGTTTATCACTTAACACACGTGGAAAAGTCATCACTAAAAATAAAAGAAAGTAAGCATAGGAAATGCAGGTACAGTCCTTCACTGTCACTGCTTTGTAAAGGCAAGTAAAGATTTAAGATACCAATGCCTCAAAGTATATAAATAACTACATTTATTTTTTATTTATTTATTGCATTTGTTTACAGGAGTAGTCCGACTGAGCAGAAAGCAAGCTCTTTTCAGCAGAAGCCCAGGGGGAAAAGCTCCAGAAAAATACATTACATAAACAACATAGTGAACTGATGTATACAATTAATCAATACACAGAATTTAGACAGAGTATCATTAATTAATAGCATCATGTAAACAGCTATGAAACATATTTATAAAAGAATTTGGCAGAGTGAGAGAAAAGAAGAAAATATAGGATTAGCATTAAGAGGTGCAAATGTTTTAGGATAGGTAGAAAGTAGACAAGAAAAACGATGGGAATTAGGAGCAATAACCGAGGATAAAATGTTTGGAAAGAGAGAACTTTTACACATTCAATACATACCATATGCCTCAACCTTGGTAAATAATGTGCTGGTGATAAGGAACTTACCGCTGAGAAGGAGTGATCAAGTTCCTTACCAGGCCAAATGGTCAATGTCACTTTTCTGCCTAGTGTTAAAATATAGAAATATATAATGAAAAAGCTAAGACTTGCCACAAACCATGTATGTATTATCGATGTACAGAATCATAGCTCTCAGCCACCTAAGTGAAGAATAAAAGACGAAGGTAAGTAATACTGGTAGACAAAGGCCCATAAACAAGGACAGATGTTAAATAAGACTCTCACACATTTAGAAAGTTGCTTAAATAACAGGTTTTGCGTTAACAATTTTCCTGAAGGACAAAGTCCAAAACTTGTACGTCTGTTGTTCTTTAACTACTGTAATCCCCACAGATTTGCCAAAAAAAATCACACATTTTATTAATAACAAAACACAAATATAAGGCAAAATCAGTCACCTTCAGTGAAATCATGGACATTTAACAAGTATGTTAATGTTACTTTTTAAGATTTATCAGCAATTAATGCTCCTACAAATGTCCTTGTTAAGACAAAAGTTTATCCTTAGTGAGTTAGCACCACTGAACTGTAGCACCTTGTTAAGGAGGCGGTGTATACATTATGAAATTCAGAGCACAGTGTGCTGGTAATAGATGTGTGACAGTTTTTCAATGGTCTATAAAGAGGGAATCCATCTCTCCCCTAAAGGTCTATATCATCTGAAAGAAATGTATTATTCGCTACGCAATCTTTTTTGGCCTTCACCATAAATATAATAGATAAGTCTTACTGTATCAGTAGCTCACCAAGGGTACCTTACTTGATAGGAAGTATGAGTGAGTTCATCTTTTCCACCATTCATCCCATGCTTGAGTTAACTCTCATGGTGTCAAAGCTCCTTGTGACAAAATGCTTGGAATGTGAATGCAGTCAAAGTCCCTCACAACATCATACCCAAACTACATTAACATGCCTAACCCTTGGACTGCCAGTTAAGTTCCAACTAGTACCAGGTACACTTCAAGGAAATTGTGATACAATAATGATGATTTGGTACCTCTACTGCAAGCAAGTAATATACAAGTATACACTTGCCAAATTTACAGAGAATGCAAACAGCTAAACTGAATGGAGGGCTGGCCAGCTATGGGGAGGCAGTAGGAAGATATATGCAATTTACCAAACAGTATCCTCCTAAAGATTTGCATTTCATTATCATCAACTTCCTTTTCCCCCAATTTCTACATGAGGCGTGGATGTCATGTCAAATGTTGCCATCTCTCTCGATTCAGTGCCACTCTTCTACCTTCTTCATGCCTGACTGTCGCAGGTCTTTTCTCACACAATCCATCCATCTCTTTTGTAGGACGCTCTTGCTTCCTCTCTTGCCTTCTTCCTGTCTGCCCTAAATCTTTTTTGCCAGATTGTCTTCTGCTTTCCTGCACGTGTGCCTAAACAACCACAATCTGTACTCTTTGAACTTCTCTGCAAATTAAACTACTTGAGCTTCTTATCTAGTACTGTCATTTCTTCATTTGCCCCACAGTGTGCATCCTATCACCCATCCCAGGCAACTCATCTCCAACACCTCTAGTTTCTTCAACTGCTCTACCTTTACTGCCCAGGTTCCTATACCATGTAGTGTTACTGGCTGCACCACTGATTAGTATACCTTACTTTTCACATTCTTTGGCATTCTTCTGTTACACACTATCCCTGACACACTCTGCCAGACCAGTAACGAGGGGTGTGCCTCAGGACTCTGTCCTGGGGCCCCTCCTGTTTGGCATATACTTCTCAGAAGTACAGGCAAGCACTGAAGGGCTGTGGCTGACCAAGTTTGTGGACTGCAAACTGGGTGCTATAATAGTCTCCGGCCGATATGGATTTCCTCCCAGAAGGGCCTTAATGAGACTGATGCATGGTGTCAAAGCCATGGTCTCAAGCTAAATGCTAAAAAAAGCGTAGTAATCCCCTTTGGAAAAAACAAGAGTACCCGCGAACTACCACATATGAGGTAACCCCCTGAAATCTGAAGAAGTATAAGGGATCTAGGGACCCAAGTAGATAGTTAGCTTTCCTTTGATAACCATGTTGCCAAGGTGGTTAGAAAATCCTTCTATGTGACCCATCTGATCACGAAAGGGTTTGCGCCAAGATCTAAGGATGTAGTGGTGCCCCTCAACTCTTCCCTCATCAGACCCATTATTGAGTACAATGCACCAATTGGAATGTGCATGGCTGGGCATCTCCAGTGGCTGGAGAGACCACAGAGGTGCCTCACTGGGAGGATTGCTGGCCTCAAACAGTTGTCCTATGCAGCATGATTGAAAAGACTAAGGCTTTTCTCTGTTGCATACCACCTTCTCGGAGGCAATCTCTGTCTAACATGCGGAGCCGTGTCCAACCCAGAGCTGTTGAACATGCTCCATCTTAGCAAAGCCAGATCTACTCAAGCTACATGCTCTAGGGATATAAACCTCAGCACAACTGTGAATGGGGCATGCTGGAGGGATGGATTCCCTTCTCAGGGACTTCCCTTGCTGTGGAACAAGGTCCCGATCTACATAAGACAGAGCCCCTCACTATTCCTCTTCAAGAGGAACCTTAATGAGTGGATGGGTAACAAATTTCACACCAGGGATCATACCAACAGCTCTACTAGATAGGGGCCAAGGGTACTAGCTGCTAGATCAAGGGCCTAGGGAACTAACCAAAGGGGCGGTGAATACCGCACAATGTGGCTGGGCTAATATATGCCTTTGGGCAGATAGCCCAGTACCTACCTATGAGCCAGTTGACCTCCTCATTCGCACTTTCCATGTCCTCAACCATCCCTCAAAGATACTTGATGCCATTAACCTGTACCACTATTTTCCTTTCTATCTCAATTTTCATTTTCTTCTGATTTCCCCCATTTGCTGTCATTATAACTGTCTTATCTAGACTAAGTTTCACCCCATGTGCCTTCAATTTTTGCATTCTATTCCCCTATCCTTTGATGAAGTTCTTGTTCAGAATTTGACTGTAGTGTCACTTTGTATGCAAACAACAATTTTGTTGATCTGTCCCTCTAAACCTGTTTGTTAATGTAGTTCATCATCAGCATGAACACTGATAAACACCCAAGCCCACTAGGAACCTCAGAGTCAGAGTACTGTTCATACTTGTGTCACTGGCTCCTTGCACATAGCATGCACTAAGTCTACCAATGTCTCTGGAACTTTGAACTATTGCAAAACTGCTCAAATCAGCTTTCTTTGGACCTTTGCATTATCCTTATTTCTAGCTTCTTCTCAACTGTATGTCTCACTGCAAATATCTGGTCAGTTGTGTTGCATCCACTATGTCAATTTTGCTGCAAAGGTAAGAATGCATTCACTATATCAAAAATCAGGGACCTCATTTAATGAAGACTAGGCTGAACCACAGGAAAATCTAGCCTTAAAGATCAAGGCTGAATTCTGAAATCTTACATCCTGAAATACAAGTGCACCAAAAAAAAGCCAAATTTATAGAGTCATGGTTAATATACTGCTCTGCAAAAAAAGTGGGAGGCTCAGCACTGAAAGTGGTATGCTAGAAACATAAGATGAAAACTGAGACAGAAAGGATCTGAGAGTATCTGAGAGGGGTGGTTGAGGAAAAGGGAAGCCTGAATGAGGAAGCCAAAGCTAGCAGAGCGAGGTCATCAGTCTATGAAGATGGCAACTTGGATTCATAAACAAACTCAGATTTCTGGTAGGGTTGGGAGGTGGATAAAGTGATGAGTTCTCCCATCCTATCCTAGGTTAGGGTTCAGAGGAAACTGTCACCTCTGCAATCTCTGGAAGGTCAGGAGCTCTGCAGGCAGCCAGTGTAACAGGGAAAGTGGCAGGATGTACTGAAGACACTAAACATGCCATTCCTTCAACTCAGGAAGTCTAAATGACTCTGCAAACTTTAAACCTCCAGGTGCCGCTTCTCCTGTTTTCCAATAAGAACCCTCACCTGCCAGGCACTACTCATGGCTGCACCACAAGGCCAAAAGACTGACAACTCAGAGAGAGTACAGTTGTGTAAGTTAAACTTAACATAACAGTAGATGTTTGAATGATCACTGCTGCAGTAGCCTCAGCTATATGGGTTATATCCTGCTAAGGATACAATGACTGGCCAGCTTCCACAGCTTCAGGGCACCTTCCACTCACACAAACTGTCAAGCAGCTCAAGCTGAGGTGACTAAAAGACAAGTTTGGTGCGAAGCCCTTCAGAAATTTCTTGCCAGCAGAAACAGGGAGGCTGAGCACTGAAAGGGCTAGGCTAGGAAAACAAAACAAACGTCCAGACTCTGACATAAAAACATACCAAAAAACAAGGGGGATGGAGGGAGGGAGTGGCTACTGCAGCAGTAATTATTGGAACATCTACTGTTACGCAAGTTCAACTTACACAAGTGTATTATGTTCACCATATTGATCACTGCTGCAGTAGCCTTAGCTATATGGGTAAATTACCACAGCAAACTACATTTGGGAGATGGAAGGAGAAGAGTCTAGGAACCACTGGAGAATGGTCCTATCAAAGCTTGATCTGGACCCAGAGAAAGAATAAAGCTTATAGTGCTTTGTACAGAGGACCGAGTAACAGCTTCTGGAATACTTCTAGCATCCAATTATTTTCAAAAAGCTATAGATGAAGCCAAGGCCTGAACCCTGCCTGGAATAGATTTGTTATGGTGAATATAAAAGGTAATAGCCTTAGACAATCATTTGGAAATAGTCAGTTTTACACAGGCTGTCCCTTCTTCTTACTTTCATAAGAAATAAACAACTAATCCGAGAGATATAGTTCTGTCAAGGTAGTACTGGAGTTGTCTGTGGTCATCCAAGGTATGGGGTATCCTTCTTTCATAAACAACATGGAGAGATAGACAGTTTGTCTTAGAATAAACTTGTTTACTATTTTATGCATAAAAGAAGGATTAGTTCACAAAGAAACCCAGCCCTAATGGAAAATGAGGTAGGGTTGACTCACACTAACAGCTTGCAACTCAGATGACTCACCATAACAGCTTGCAACTCAATTACACTACTTGCAGAGGGCAGAGCAAGTGTTAGCTTCTCTAATACAAAATTAAAACCCCAAGGAGTGGCCTCTTATGCAAAACCCTTTCAGGAACATTTTCACATGAGACTGCCTTGAAAGTGGAGGCTCTATAGGCAGTCATGCTGAAATGGCCTATAAATGAACCTTGACAGTGGAATAAGAAATGCCATAGGAAAGTAACTCACACAAATATTGTAAAATCAGATAACAACTAGCAGGTATGTTGTTGGCATTAACTAGAAAATCTTTTCCATTTGTTAATATACAATCTTCTAGTAGCAGGCTTTCTTGTCTCCATTATTTTCTGCTGCACGTCTACAATAAACAAAAGCCTAAAAGCAATTAATACCTTACTATTCTGGCAGTCAATTGAAAATGATTGTTGTCAGACTGTATCAAACACCCCTGTTATTTTGTGACTAGATCCAGTCAGTGAGGAAGCTTGTAGTAATTTGCCCCTAGCCATTTCTTAAAGAAGGGAGATCCACAGTTGCCTAGGCCAGAAGGGCATCACATGATCTTGGGGGAATTCCTTCTGAATCTTCAGAAGTACCCTGGATATTAGTGGAAAGGGTGGAAAAAAACTGCAGGAACATTCCTGTCCAAAGAAAAGAAATGGCATATGTCTTCCAGGCCTTCTTGCATAGAGTCTTGGAACAGAATCTTGCCAGTTGATTGTTCAAACAGGAGGCAAAAAGGATTACTTCACAAACACCAGAGAGATGACTCACATGTTGGAAGACCCCCTAATCTTATTTCTACTTGTGAGTGTTTGCCCTGGTCCTGCTCGGCTTGACTGCCACAAAAGTTTGCTCTGATGGAATATAAGACACTTGTAGAGTGAGACTGTTCTGTGAAGCTAAATCCCAAACTAATGTGGCTAGTATGCAAAGGGGGTAAAACCTGGTTCCCCCTTTCTTGTTGATGTACAACAACAATGTAGCACTGTCTGAAACCACTTTGAAGAGGTCCTGTGGGCCAAAGATGATTCAGACAGCTGAGTGCTTTGATCAGGGCAAACACCTTCTCCATGATTATGTGCAGGCATCAGTCCTTGGTTTCCCCATACCCCACCAAAAAAGACAGGCTCTGCAAATGCTAAAATATTTTAAAAGTCACAACAAAGCTTTCAGATACAATCCTTCAGTGTTAAAAGCAAGTTCAATTCAAAGTCTTATTAAATAATCCATTTAAAATAGTCACAAGACACAGCCTAACAAATGATAAAAACAAAACAATTAAGTAATTAGTATTCTTAAAAAGACAAGCCCCAGGATTCACGAAGCCTCCGTGTAAGAGTTATAACTCTTACACGGAGGCTGCAGTTAAACGGAGTGATGTCAGCATGCTTTGCATATTCATGAGAGCATGCTGAATCACACCTAAGTCTAACATGGTCTGTGTAAGACAGTAGGGGGCGTGTCCGTAGGCTGAGCCCTGCAAGCGGACACGCCCCCAGAAGTGTAAAAGTGCCCAAAGTAAACACCCACAACAGAGTCCACGGAAATGTGAATAAACACAACACAACACATGCCCCCACAGACTATATGAACATAAAATATATATAAATGAACATGTTATATATTTTTTTTAAATTGTAAAGATGTTTAACCGTGAGTGCGCTCGCTATGCTGGCGTGCCTGTAGCGCAGCTACAGTTAGCAGTCAGTGGGAAAGCATATAAGAAGTAAATATGCAAAATAAGCCAGGAAGCAATAGCATAGCGGTAGAGATGTTGGCTGAAGAGCAGGCATTCATGGTTCGAGCCCCCACAACACCAATTTTTTTTTTTTCAAAATAAGCAGGAAACAAGTCCCTGACAAATATGTACACATAAAACCACAATTTATGTAAAATGTAATGAAATAGCCCATTTATATTGAAGACATGTGAGGTAACAAAAGAAGAAAAAATGCCAGATGTGCTCATAGCTGAGCCACAGTTTAACAGAGTGAGTGCATGTGCCCGTAGATGAGCAGTGGTTTAACTGGCGCAAAACGAGTGCCCGTAGCTGAGCAGTGGTCTAACACGCTAAATCTATGTGCCCCTAACTGAGCTGAGCGTAATATGCGTGCCGATAGCCAAATGAGGCTTAAAGCAGCGTCTTCGCTTGCGGAGCTGCGCACCGCACAAACGAGCTAACCGACAGGCAACGTTGAGCAAGCCGTATCAAAACTGCCTTTACACAGACACACCCCTCAGCATGTCTAGGCAGTCATGAAAAATAAAAAGCAGTGGCCAGGTTCGAACCTAGGATACTATACACCATAGTCAAGGTACAGAACCACTAAGCCATGACAGCAGTACCTTTAAATGCAATAATAGCTAATATATAGGAATGAATACAAACTAGAGCATGACAATGCAGGTTTACTGAAGTTGATACAATTCCAAAACGGCCAATCACAGATATGTGCGGGAAAAACGGACTATATAAGCACCATAGGCGGGAATACACAGCATAAACAATTGTAGAACTGACCTGCAGGCAGAATGACAGGAGTAGGAGAGGGTAGTTGCTTTCGAGCACAGAGGTGGGGTGTTGAGGAGTCCAGGTACATGGTCTGGCTCCTAGTCCATAATCATGAGGCCCAACTCATGCAGGGCCAGGTCCTCTGGGGAGCATACAGGGCCGAGGCGTGGGACCGGTTGGCTCATGATCTCACCAGTGCCACAGGGATTCCAAGGACTGGTGAGCAGGTCTGTCACCACCATGCGGACCTGAAGAGACGCAAGCAGGACCAACTGAACCTTTGGATCTAGGAGGCCCGGCAAACACCCAACGCCCCACTACTGAGTAAGTAACATTTAATTCTGTATGTAAGAAATTAAACTAGCTGATATTATGGAGATGTGTACTCCAATATTACTTCATTTATATTACAGCTGCAGGTATCCGTTCTGCGAACCGCAGAGCCTATGGCGATAGGCTGGTGCGGTTGCGCCACCAGGCAGGTCAGTAATCCACTACCAGTAACTGTAAAGAAATATAAAAGTATGACAGTCAGCAAAAGAGTGCAGTGTAGTCAGTAAGGAATAAAATCTGCAAGTAACAGTGTGAAAGTGTATGCAAGTATTGCTTGATTACAAAAGTGTGTTTCAGCCTGTAAGTTTAACCAAAAAATGAAACTGTCTGACATATATTCTGAACTAAAAATGCCCTACCTGTAAGAAAATAGTACACAATCTGCAGCAGGCTGAAAAGTATAGCTGCAGAAGATGATGAAATCACATGTGTGAAATATATCCCTGTGGAAATACTGAAACATGACAGAAGTGAGACTGCTGGAAAGGATTGTAATAACTACTGGTAAAACATGTCAATAAAGCCTAGAAGTACCATCCTGAATAGTAAAATGAAAGCAAGTGAGAGAGTGTGAGAAAGTGTCATGAATCCAGCAATACAGTAGTAATAACCCCTGAATAAAGTATACTGCAGTCAAGACAGAATGAAATGCATGTGAGATTCAAAACCAAACAGCAAAATCTGTTCAAAGTGTTGCTGCATCTGGAATGTGTATCCCAAAATCTGGATATGTTGCTCTCAGTCTGCAATATGCAGATAGGATGATTGTCTGATATACCAAACATCCACACTTGTCTACAGCTATATAAAGCAAATGTAGCAGGATGATGTAGCTGAACAAAGCTAGATATGAATGTGTATGAAGAACCATAAAATGTATATTGATGCTGCAGTAACAGTCCTATCACCAAGTTGAAATAGTTATCATATAGGAAACTGTAGTTAGAACAGTAGTGTGTATATAACTGTAGCTATTAGAAATGTACAGCATATGTATTGTTATTCGAAGGTGTTAATATTACTTTCTTTACCCCACCCTATAACCACATATAACCCATTCCACGTGAAAATGGTATGTGCAATCACAATTAACACCCCTGGACGTTTGTCCTGTTAGGTCAAATATATTTGCATGTCCGTTGATGCATCTGCCCTGTTCATACATCCACACCTGATGGCCTGTTGCCATCAATTAACCCTGCATGTTGTTGGACTGTGTATTTCTGTTCAAATTATGCATGTGTTATGCACGCTGTTCAATGGTGTGAATAACTGGGTGTTTGGTTAATGGGAATACTAATGCATGCTGTTACAACTAATTGTGAATGGTATTATATGTCACTAACCCAAACTGTCATGACATAATGCAAAACATAGGACGACAGGAAAGGCGGGTTCCAGCGGACCCACCTCAGCTGGCGAGTGCACCTGGCACTAGTGTCGAGTCCGGACCCTCCTCCGGTGGCCCTGTGCCACCTGCGGGTGGAAGCGCTGCAGGGGATGGGGCTCGCCCCCCCTCTGAAAGTGTGGCCGGAGGAGAACCACCACCCACCCTCCATAGCGTCCGGACTGTGGTGCGTAGGGAGATTCGGGACTCTGTTCTCGAGCCCCTAAGCACGGGTGGCGCAACTAATGGGCATGCCTGTTGCCCCGCCTACACAGCCCCCAGCACAGCCCCGTCCTGGGCAGTGAAGGAACAGTGGCAACTGCCTATGGGTGGGGATATCAGTTCTACTGTTGCCATCTGTGGGCTCATGGGCTATGGATATCCAAACCTCTGTCCCCGTCAATTGCGTAACCCCCCACACGTGTTATACACCGCCCCTGTATGCGTCTTGTTTGTCTTGTCTGTTTACCTACCCAACCTACCTCCCCAGCTGTACCGACTTCCTTCACCTGACATACCACTCTCACCTGAAAAAAAAAAAAGGGCACTCTGTACCCACAAAAAAATTACGCCCCATACATAGCTGCCCATTCCGCACACATGTCTGCTGGACATGGAACCTATCAATTACAATTGGCTGTACAACAAGTATTATTGTTGTCCTAACACCTCTCTCAGGGGTGGAAGGTTTCAAATGTCACACCAAATTACATACATATGCACAGCTGTTGCTGATGAAGAAATGGGCAGCTATGGGCCTTACCTACATCCCTCCTGCACATCCCAAGCTCGTTTCCCTACTGTCTTACCCTCTTTGTGACCCCTTTTTCACCACTTTCCTGTCTCCCCATTTTCTTTTCTTTCAAAGAAAATAGCGCGGGTGTGCGCAAGAGTAAGCACGTATAAGCGGGTGTGCGCGGAGCTAACCGCCAGTGCGCATGCGTGGGCTCCGCGCAAACCAGCGCTAACCCGGTTACAACTGCTTAAAAGTGCCTTAGTCACTTTGATTGACAGGTCCTGTACTCAGTTCAAAAGCAAAATAAAATCCCACTGTGAGTCCCGAACCCAGGACCTTGGAAACAGTAGTCTGCATGACTTACCACTAAGCCATGACTCTTATACAAGAACATTGTGCTAAAATAAATATATCATGTAATAGTAGGAATGAATGTAAAGGGAATATAGATGTGTAGTACACAAAGCATGCCATTTAGAATTACTATCAAAACTAGTGGATTTCTATAATAGTAGTGTGTGAACAGAAACAGCCATGCTAGTTGGAAGCTAGTAGATAATAATGTCACTAGAGCACCTTGCAAACCACACACATACTCACAGCAGGATAAGCACTGCCCATACCCCACAACCTCTTACAGGAACACATCTGGACCAAGTAATAAAATATGTGGAGCAAAGGCCCAAAACCAGGGACACATTACAAATAATGTTACAACAAACGCAGACAGTTCAGAGAGTAACAGGGTCTGCACTTTGTGGGATGTTTGGAAGGGTATGCAGTCTGAAACTTGAATGTTTGTCACCATATTCTGATGTGAGCCCAGAGTGATTTGCCAGAAAAAGGTGTGCATGAGATATTGACCAAAATATGAGGCAGAAATGTGGACAACCTGCAAATATCTGTACACATGACGGGTCTGACACCACCATATTTGAATAGTTAAGAGCCTAGACATAGCAACAGTGAATGACTTACAGGGATGCCCCACAGACCCCATGTGAAATGTACAAACAGTAGGCAGAAAGGTGTAACACATGCAATGGTAACTATGGAGTCCTGAAAGTATTCATCACTTGCATGGCAGAAAAAGTATAGTAATACATATGCTCATGCTAACCCACAGTCACAACTGCAGCATACCAGACATTTTAATGTGTATACTCCCACTGATATGTACCATTCCATGAGGCACATAACAGATGAACCTGAAAGTCTCTGGGGCCTGCTCAGCAGCATACTCAAATACCCTAATAGATGTCAAGGCCCACACCATGGCCAGACCACACTGCATGCTGTAACACCCTAGCAGATATAGCAAGCATTCCAAGGTGTGAATATACATGGAAAATAGGAAAGCTACAGCAGCACACTACAGTCAGGACACCTAGCAGGCATACAAGTAGTGACTGTAAAGGGCAACTATTGAAGCCTTAGCAACAAAGTGCAAGCAAAAGTGAAAGGAAAGCACACACACACACATTAACAGTAGTAGTAGTTGTAGGTGTCAGTGTACATACACAGTAGTAGTAGTTGTAGGTGTCAGTGTACATACACAGTTAGTACAGGAAACTGGAGAAATGAATGGAGGAATGTTAATCTACAACACACCTGGAAATATGAGAGAGATACCAACCTTTACACTCACAGAACATTGTCCACAGCATAACAGCATGGTCCATGCCCTTAAAATCTGAAAGGGCTACGCCTATCTCACATACCTTTTTATAGCACTGTTCTGAAATCACAGTGAGAACTGCAATCAGTACACAACTGGCTGCATGCAATTAGCAAATGCTGGCTAACAATTGGTGCAGAGGCCATCACATGGGCATATGCAGATACCTACAAAGGTATGCTGTACTCCCAGTCCACACATGCAATACTTTCATTGCACCCTGAGAAGGACGTGAGAGAAAGACAGAGAGAGAGAGAGAGAGAGAGAGAGATAGAGACAGAGAAAACTGCAATTAAGCAGACACAAACAAATTGTTCAGCAACAGCCACCTGAAAGCTGACAACTGGGAAGTGGAGCAGCAGGACAGAGAACCAGACAGCAACACAAGCAGCTATGACAATCACAGGTAATGTAAAGTAATACTATAAAGGTCTACATACTGTGAACCCTCCATATGTGTCATTGGTCTGTATCCATATGTATATGAAGATGTGTAAAGGGCAGGGGACATACAGCAACTATCAGTGAAGGCTGTACATACATTTGTATGTGAGAGCATCTATGTGCACATATCAATGTTGGTTGATTGTAGGTTGTAGTGCCATGTACAAAGTAGGTTTCACAGTTATGTATGTTTAGCAGTATGTTAGTGTGTGTATACAGTATGGTAGACAAACATGTTGATATACCTGTCTAACATATGGATACGTATGTATGTCAACATATGTATATATATATATATATATATATATATATATATATATGATATGCATATATGTATACATACATAGAGAGAGATGTAGGAATACATAGACAGATGTAGATAGAATATTGTACAAACATATCTATGTAATGCACACATACAGATATAGATATATGTAGATACATATACATAGACAGACTGATCTGACTATCTACAGGTATGACTGTATATGACAACCTTCAACACAGCCTGTCCCACCCACTCTGTCACTCACACCCCCTCTGTCTCCCCCCTCTCCACATCTATAGCAATATATGTACATCAATATATATATGTGTATATGTATACAGACATATATATATATATATATATATATATATATATATATATATATATATATATATATATATATATATATATATATATATATATATATATATATATATATATATAAAGAGAAAGAGAGAGATGTATATAAATTCTGAGTGAGGCACATGTGTACAAATGTATTGCAACAGGTGCCTGGTGACAAAGGCATGGAGTGAACACCAGTGTCAAAACCAGAGTACCATACCACATTCCAAATCACCTACACCAGTAACCACCAGATATGTGATTGGCTGCCCACCACTGCATGTGTTAGGGGTGAACAGGGTCATAAATGTGTACAATAGTGGCCCCAATGATATTCACAGTGGCACACTATCCCTGGAATACCTGCACATGGTATGTGTCAGCGGACATGGTGTGTCAGCTATGGACATGTAGGTCGGTGTACCCCTCCACACCACATAATGGATGCCATGGTATGGACCTCACATGACAGCTACAGATATGGAGAAGGACACAGTGACATGTACAACACTGTGACAATGCACTCAAACACATTACCAATGCACAGTGACTGACAACACCACAGAGCACACATATACTACCCACATAGAGGTTGCCACTCCCGGATTTACATATGTAAGTCACACCCATGACAGATGTCCAACAACCATAGTAACACCTCACACTATCCACAACCTAAATGTCTGCTGTGTGTCGTCCGTGCCACTGCAATAGAGTGCACATGTGGAGGTAAAGGTTCCTACCCACAGATAAGACATACCCTGCAATAAACCACACAGTGTTAAGAAGCAAGACTCCCAATGAGTACATGTCACACATACCCCTGCTGAATGTTAGTCCGATAGGTAATATGCCATATGAGTCACCCTGTGTAACTGTGTGACAGCAGCAGGTACCATCACACCACGTGTCACAATGTGGATACAGGAAAACGATGACCAACTGCCCAAGAAATAAAACAGGTTTATTGTACAATGCACGAAGCAGCACCAGTCACCAATGACCTAGGTTTCGTCTAACAACACTGACTTCATCAGATTGGTGAACCAGTTACAAACATTATATATAAACCTGAGTGAACCAATTAGCTAATGAACTAATTGACAAAACTTAATTCAACTATATCAAATTGGTTCATTAATAACCCTACGCTAACTTAAAAACTTTATTAAACTTGTGTATGACATAAAAAAATTAAAAATATAAATGTAAAACCATGTGAAGACAATCACAAATCTACAAAAAATATACAAAAAATATATATATATCTCTCTACATGCCTTATTGCATGTTTGTACATACAAGTTCAAGTGTTATATATGAATAAACAGAGCACCAGACAAAACTCAAAACCGTATGATGTGTGTACAATGGCAAATATACTGTAAATTTATAAATATTAATAAATACATGTAATATGCAAAAAAATGTATAAAAAATATATATGTATGTGGAAATGTACATCATACTGATTTACCCATCAGTAATGACTTACCCAAATTCAACCACTACGATATATCAAATAAACAATAAAGATGTAAAAAATGTAATATATAAATGAATTGTATATAAATAAATCCATTTAGCCACTAATATGTTTTAATCTCAGCCAGGGTTTAATGGAAAGATACTCGTTCAACCCTGGATACGTGCAAGCATCAAGCTTGATTTGCCATTTAAGTTCACTCACATCCAAATGATGTCGAGTGATTCTACCCTGTTGGTCCTGAATCACTTGCTGTATAACACAATATTTAAAGTGATATTGGCTGTTGGCAATCACATGTCTCGCAAGGGCATTAGTGGGTTTCTTATGTCGTATATCTAAATTGTGCTCCATAATTCTATCCCTAAACCTTCTACAAGTCTTCCCCACATAAAATGCCCTGCAATCTTGACATTTTGCCAGATAAACCAAATTTTAGTGTAACAATCATAGTGGCCCCCAATAACAATATTGCAATTATTGTTCATTACATTTAGTCCTGTGGTCAATATATATTTACAGGTTGTACACCTACCACATTTGAAATTCCCTTTTGTTCTGTTACATGAATCTGAAAAACTATCCTCTGTACATTTTTCAAAAAAATCTTTCAGTAACATGTCCTTTTTGTAAACAATTTTGGGCCTATGGGAAAAATGTGTGTTCAACTCCTTACTTCTTTGAAATATTTTCCAATACTTCATAACTGTGTTAACTACAAATTCTGAGTCCCTGTTGTATGTAAGTACATAAAAAATGGTGTCACTGCCACATCTAATTTGACCATTGTTGGCTTCATGATATCCAAACTGATCAATACTTGATGTTAATATTGGCTCCATAAGTTTGTTATCTCTCTTTATCTGTATTTCATTTCTTAAATCTTCACATAACTGTTTTGGGTAACCTCTGTTAAGAAATAATCCCATAATGAAATCCAGTTCCAAGTGTAAATCTGTTACATCACTGACCATACGGGCCGCCCTAACCATCTGCCCTTTGACAATGGCCTTCTTTTGATGGCTAGGGTGCCAACTGTCGTAGTGCAAATACGAATTCGAGAAGGTTGACTTTCTGTATATATTAGATCTCATCCTACCTTCATTTTTGTCATATGTTAACTTAACATCAAGATATTCTATCTTAGTACTGTTGATCTCATGTGTGAATTTTAAAAACCACACCGTATTATTGATATATTTGATGAAATTTTCCAACAAAATTTTGGCACCTGTCCAGATAATGAAAATATTGTCCAAAAATCTTAAATAAATTTTGATAAATGGACTGTATTGACTGCTGTATACATATTCATACTCCCAATGTGCCATGATGTAATTGGCGTAAATGGGGGCACAAGCTGCCCCCATAGCTACACCAGTCCGTTGCTTGAAGTAATGGCCATCAAAATATAGAACATTATTATCCAATACTATTTCCATAAGTTTAACATATGCATTGATTTTATCCTGTTCATAAACCCCCGTTGCAAAAAGTTGTTCCTCTAATCAACTTAGGCCAACATCATGTGGTATCACTGTAAATAAATTACAGACATCTATAGTGACAAAATAAAAATGTTCAGGCACCTCCAAGTGTTTGATCATTTCCAAAAAGTGCCAAGAGTCTTTAACAATATTAGGCATTTTTACTAAGCCAGCTTTTAAGTGATGATCCAAAAACTGACTAATAAAACTTACTTTTTCACAAAAAAGGCTCCAAGCAACAACCACAGGAAATAAATGAGAACACTGGTTTATTGTAAAGCGCTTTTCGTCGCTCAACATTGGAGCAACTTCATCAGACAACATTCAATTAAACAATTAGTAATATATAGCAAGATCAATTAGAGAATAAAAACACATTTAAAGTGGTATAAGTACAAATAAAAAACACTCAGCTCGACCTTCTTGCAGTATTATGGCCTTGGTAAATTAAAAACACAATATCACATACAAAACAAGTGTAATATTATTAATGTTATTGTTAGTAAATGTTAACCAATACAGCAAACCTAAGACAAATTGATTTGTTTTGACATAAATAATTAAAACTATGAAGAAATTCATTTTAATAAGTCTATAAATCTTTAAATATATAAATAGTCTATGTATGAATAAATAAATAATCTATAAGGAATCTATAAATATAAGTATATAAAAATATATGAATATATAAAACCATACTAGCACCAACAACAGGCGGCTTGTGAAATCCATGTAGTGGCTTCTATTAAAACCAAGTTAATTTGTTTATTTATTTATTTCCTATCCGAACTTTTAAGTTTCAATAGGCAACTAATGTTGCAATGTTCGTTTAATCCAGGTTTAACAAAAGCATTTGTTCTCCACTGCCAAGATAATTCACGGTCTTCTAATAAAAGGTTATATGGACCCCCTCTGATATCAGTTTTCTATGTTATTTAAACAATACTACTGACTTTTTCAAATTTACATTAGATTTCCAAACTTCGTCTATAAATTACCTTGATGTCAATATATTCAAGGACTTGACAGGTAT
Organism: Protopterus annectens; assembly: GCF_019279795.1. NCBI lineage: Eukaryota > Metazoa > Chordata > Ceratodontiformes > Protopteridae > Protopterus > Protopterus annectens. The sequence goes on from NC_056737.1 coordinate 29,589,035, forward strand.
GCAGTATATTGCCAAAATACACAGAAAAGACACCTTTTGCAACTCTTATCTCCATTATACTAGTCTCCACCCGCACACACAAAAGAAAGCTATAGTTAAGGGACAGCTGATTAGAGCAGCTCATATGACAACTTTGCTTAGTGATTTTTTTAGCTGAATGCTGTGTATTAGAAATGTTATTTATTGAGAGAGGTTACCCGACTGAGTTAGTGAATGACATTTCTCATGAAGTTAAGTATAAAAGAAACAATGGTATTATAGTACCAATACTGCAAACCAGAGAAAGATTCAATAGCACTTTCAATGTATGCTCTGGTACAGAAATTGACCCCAATATTGATAGTTATACACCAGAAGTTGACATCCCTAATACCAGTGAGCTGGAAGCTAATAAAAACTACCAGACAAGTTACATTACAACATTTAATATGGATAGTAACATCATTAGAAAGATATTATATAAAAACTGGGTAATTATTCAACAAGATAAAAATATTAATTTGAAATTCTTGGAATATCCTAATTTAGTGTATAGAAAAGGGCGAAACATCAAAAATATTCTGGAGACAAATATATCAAAAAGTTTCTCTAATAGAAAAGGGATGTCTAACTGTGGTAGCTGTAATATGTGTAAATACATGTCCAGTAGTGAGTATGTCACTATCAACAACACAAAATATAAAATTAAACACAAACTTAACTGTAACTCAAAACTTATAGTGTATGTTGCTACATGTACCCTATGTTCAGCGTTCTATATAGGAAAGACTGAATGTCGACTGAGAGTGTACGAGCACACATATGCGATATCTAATAGTAAGATTGATAACGCTTTATTTAAACATATTACAGTTAACCCAGGACATAATTTTAAATTTGCAGCCTTTGATCAGATTCAAACTGATATCAGAGGGGGTCCATATAACCTTTTATTAGAAGACCGTGAATTATCTTGGCAGTGGAGAACAAATGCTTTTGTTAAACCTGGATTAAACGAACACTGCAACATTAGTTGCCTATTGAAACTTAGAAGTTCGGATAGGAAATAAATAAATAAACAAATTAACTTGGTTTTAATAGAAGCCACTACATGGATTTCACAAGCTGCCTATTGTTGGTGCTAGTATGGTTTTATATATTCATATATTTTTATATACTTATATTTATAGATTCCTTATAGATTATTTATTTATTCATACATAGACTATTTATATATTTAAAGATTTATAGACTTATTAAAATGAATTTCTTCATAGTTTTAATTATTTATGTCAAAACAAATCAATTTGTCTTAGGTTTGCTGTATTGGTTAACATTTACTAACAATAACATTAATAATATTACACTTGTTTTGTATGTGATATTGTGTTTTTAATTTACCAAGGCCATAATACTGCAAGAAGGTCGAGCTGAGTGTTTTTTATTTGTACTTATACCACTTTAAATGTGTTTTTATTCTCTAATTGATCTTGCTATATATTACTAATTGTTTAATTGAATGTTGTCTAATGAAGTTGCTCCAATGTTGAGCGACGAAAAGCGCTTTACAATAAACCAGTGTTCTCATTTATTTCCTGTGGTTGTTGCTTGGAGCCTTTTTTGTGGACTAGTTTGTTTCTCTGATACTTTAGTTAATAAAACTTACTTTACTACGCTTCCCATCTACAATGGGTCTAAATTTAACATTGTCAAGCCCTTTATGAATTTTGGGTATTCCAAATATACCACTTACTACAGGATACTCATTAATCATAAATTTGTAGTCATCCTCAGTAATTTCTCCTTGATAAATCATGTTGTCCAATGCCAAATCAATCATTTTATAAGCTATATTAATTTCGTTAATGCTTATTTCATTGTAGTTGTCTTCTAGTAGCATGGACATCATGATCCATATCCATATCCACCTTGTTGGTTTTTTCTTGGACTGGTTATACATGTGTCACAATGGTCAGGGTAGCAGAACAGTACGCTGTTGTAGTCCCAGGGGCAATAGCATATTGTATAGTATTGTATTGTAATGTAATGTATTGTGTTGTATTGTATTGTATTGGTATGTTGAGGTGCCTCCTTCGTGGAGTGGAACCACTGCTGCTGTGCGCCAGTGTACAGGTACATATCCTGTAGTCAGGCTAGTGTTACATAGCACTTCTATATGTGTGTTTAGCTCCTGTCAGAGTTTATGTAGCATGCAACTGGGGATTCCATCAGGTCCCATTCATGTTGTGTATTCTGCTGTCCTGAGGGTGGCTCTCACCTGGACATCTGTGATGGTCAGCTGGGATAACTATGTCTTATTTTGGGGGAGAGGGTGGGGTGACACCTGCACTGAACCTGTCTGCCACAATGTTGTCAATATCTGTGGTGTCAGTGAAATATGTGTTGTTGTGTACTAACTATGGGCATAGAGGATGGATCCTGACCAGGTTGCTAACATAACTGAAGAAGGCCTTCTGGTTATCTGTAGTGTCCCTCTTGATTTCCCTCTCAAAGTTGCCCATGGATGTTTGTATGATGGAAAATAGATCCTTACTAGTGCTGCTCAGACATGCTCTCCCTTTATGGAATTATGTTCTGTCTTGCAGTAGCTTCCATCTTCTGTAATACAATCTGTCTATGGCTGGGGTCCACCAGACAGGATGCTGCCCCTTTGTGGAGAGTGTCTTGGTCATATATGGGATTGCATGATCCATGCATTCTCGGAGATGTCTGTAGAAAGCAACTGTGTAGGGGTCAGCATTGTGGGTTGTATCTGCCACTGGCCCAGTGGGCTGAAAGGATACCATGTCACTGTTACAAAGTGTAAAGTTTGCATCTGTAATGTTATGCACTATAGTCGTTTGTGCTGGTGGTGGAGGTGGGATATGTATATCCAGGGCAATCAGTGTGTGGTCAGCTCACAGTAGTCGATGATGTAGGCCATACAGTACCTAGATACAAACCCCCAGAGTGAGGAGGTGCTCTTGACCTGAATCAGTATTCTGACTGCTGGGGTTTGGTAGTATGTCGTATGGAGTGTGCCAGGTACTGTTGCACAGTTGCTGGCTGAGCACTGATACCTGGCCATTTACATGTGTATCCACCAATAGACAGACAGATGCTACATATGTGAGATATGGTGTATCATAACAGTCGAGTAGCATGTGTAGTATGTGTGCCAAATTCTGCTGACATATATTGCTGATATCAGGTTATTTTCTTTCTCAGGTACATGGCCCACCCGCGGAATCCCACCTACTCCACAGCTGAGGATGAGGAGATACACCAGAGCCTGGTGCGGGATTATGCAATACTCTTATCCCGCACCAGCCAGAATCAGCAGGGGAGGGCTGCACTGTGGCAAGACCTTGTCCGTCGGGTAAATGACATAGGCACGCATAATAGGACATATGAGCAGGTACGACATCACTGCAGTGATTTAATCAGACATGTCCGTCAGCGTGCGTCGGATATCCACAGGTGGTGGGGTGGCTACACATCCCCCACTCACCAGACTGGAGGGACTAGTCATGAGTGTAGTGGCTCCAGTCCGCCAGCAACAACAACAACAGCAGCAGACATGCATTATGATGGAGGCTGGAGCCACGCAGCAGCAAGACAGTGAACGTGCAGGTAATATGCCATATGTATAGTTGACTGTTGTGTACACTGGTAGTTAATGCATGTGTGAGGTGTGTCCTTGGTTTGTAGCTGTCACCATAGTATTTAATGTGCAAGTGTGATATCCTCAATATTAGCAGCTGACCTGTGAAAGGCGACTGTTGTACTACTGGCCTGTAGCATACTCCGTAACAATGGCACAGTTGTGCCCACTGACATTAGATTCTTCACGTCTGCAGGACCCTCTGGTATAACAGCAATGCAGCCTAACCATGCTGGTGAGTGTGTATTAACAATTCCTGTAACAGTGTTGATAGTAATAGTACTATTTGGCTCACTTAGTAGTGCTCTTTGTATGCATGTAGGTGTGTCTGTGTCTGTGTGTTGATATCACGCATACTGAGTACTGTACAATTGTGTGAAACTGTGTGCATGTGTGCACCTGTGCATATGTGCATGTGTGCATGTGTGCACCTGTGCATGTGTGCATCACTGGTAATGTGTAGACATTGTAAACTGTGTTTCCTGTTTCCCTCCCACAGGTTCTGTTGCTGCTCTGGTGTCATGTAGCAGGGGACCTGAATCAGGTGCCGTGGGTACTGATAATGATGACATCTGTGTAATGGCACAGGAAAGTATGCCAGGGTCCGCCATTGGTCAGCCGATTGACAGTACACAGCTGTCGACCCCATCAATGCGCACAGTTATCCTGCCAATACACCCTTTGTCACCAATGTCCCTAGGTGATGGACAGCATACAGTGGGCATGGACCAGGGTAATGTGGTATCTGTGGCACATGCCTCCCCACACAGCAACCATGGGCATGGCCCAGAGATGGTACCACACAGACAGATGTCCAGGGGTTCTCGTGGGAGCATCCGTGGGCATACTGCCCCTGTCAGACGTGCCCACAGAGGTCTTACAACCTCAGCTATGTTTCAGGCTGTCATGCAGGCACAGTCACGTATGGAACGGTACACCAGACAGGGTCTGAGGGAGCTAACAGCATGTCGCAAAGCCATGACTGACAATATGCGTGACATTGCGGCTGCCATCCGTGATTTCACCAATGTCATAGACAGACGTTGTGGGGACATATTAGACCAGTTCCACAACTACATGTCCATGAGCCAGGGTGATGGTGGGCAGTTGAGGCGTCGACGTGTCCGTATGCCAGCAACAGCAGCAGCTGGCAGTCGTCACAGACGACAACAGGGCCGTGGCCGCCCCCGTAGTGCCAGCAGCAGCCCCAGCAATGTTGGGTCTGTGCTGTCATCAGACCGCCCCAGGAGACCACGTGCACGTGGCTCTGGCCGGGCCTGACAGGGATCTGTGTCCAGTCAACGAACACCTGCTTCTGATGACAGTACCCAGTCTGGGTTGGTACTGGATATGGTCCGTAGTACCCCTGCAAGGCACAGGTACCGTGTCTGTGGCCAGAGACACTGATCTGTATGACCTGGCAGGTACAGTCTGTGGCTGTCCACAAACACCAGTATATGGCAGCCATGAGGTGGAACTGTGTGCATCCATACACACATGCGAATTGACAACACCTAGGGCTACCGCATACACGCACACACTGCATCAACATTGCCCCACCTTCTACTGCTGTCCCTCACCAACACACATACACATACATGTCAATTGGTGGTATCGGTGGCTGACTCAGGCATACCAAGTTCACACCCTGTGCATATGATGAAACTGTGCCACCTCCTGCAATCTGTAACAACTGTGCAGGTACAGGTTAACATGTTGCTGATGCACAGGGTGACCACATAGATGTGTAGTAATAGTATCATGTTGTTAACAGTACTGTGTGCTGAATTAATTGTGGGTATATCACAGCATGCCTGATGCAGTAAGTGTGTGATTGTCATGTCCTGTTGTCTACACCCATGGTAAGTACCATAGTGTATCATCTGCACATGTTGGCATACTGGTGGTAATGATGTCAACAGAAGGCTACATACATAGGTAGCACAGGGGATAAGGTAATGAATGTAGTAATACGCAATGATGGACATGTAAATTGCAAGTGGCATGTTGCCCACACTGGACTCTGCAATGCAGATGTTTGAGGATGTTGATATGTGTGCAGTACTACACGACTGGTACAGGACACACAGGAGCACCCTAGCACTGCATGCTCACATCTCATACCATGCTAGACAGCCCCAACACACAAAACTAACTGTCACAGGAGGGAGAGTCCCCATATATGTCAGGGATACTGTGGTGGCAGGCCAGGTAGCATACATCCTACTACGTATGGAACCACTGAGTGAAGGCTCAGTGTCTGTTATTTGACATGTGTATTACTGCAGGTATGAGCACATGGGTTTCCATCCAGTTATTGTACATCCTGACAGTACATGGTCTGTACACTTGTGTGCACTGAGACTAGACCCTAGCCATCTGACCCGTGTATTTCCATGTACATGTGCATAGTGCCTGCATATTTGCAGTGTTACTTACTGGAACTGGTACAGCTTGTTTGTTGTACAATGGACTACATGCAGCCCTGTTTACTGTAGCTTTGTTTGCATGCATGTTTGCTTGCAATTACCCTGGAATACTGATCACACCTGCAATGCATAATTATAGAGCTTCTGTGGACTCCTAGTGCCATCTGCATAGCTTACTATATGTATGTCCATGTCCCACTTGACAGGATGTCACTGTTTATCCTGTTCACATGTACATTGCCTGTGACACAGTGCATATGACTTACCTGGCATGTGTCCACGTGAGCAGTCATATATGCTACTGCTAACTAATCACAGGCACTACACCTTCACATATTCATCTTCTGTTGAACTACCTGCTTCGCTAGGGACGGCCTGCACCTGTCACCCCTGGGCTTTCAGATATTGGCAAAGGCTCTTGCTACCCCGATAGTGCCTATGTTAGGCAAGGCTCAAATGACAAACCCACCTTCATAGGTATCACAAGGGATAAGAAACTAAGAGTAATGCTACCCAACGCCAGAAGTCTAAACCTCCAGATGCATGCACCCAAAACACTCCTTGGCATGGAGAACATCGATATCTGTGCAGTAACAGATGCCTGGTTCAGGGCTACTGAAAGCACACCAGCACTACCAGGTTTAACCTGGTTGATTTCTTTGAAATAGTCACCAAGGCCATTGACGAGGGGAAGGTGGTTCACACAGCCTACCTGGACCTCGCAAAAGCCTTCACAACAATACCCCACTTGGGCATTCTAGAGAAGCTCACCAGCTTAAATATAAGCCCCTATGTCACTAGATGGATTGCATAGTGGCTCAAGGACAGAACCCACATGGTTAGAATTGCTGGAGCCATGCCAGACTCCAAACCAGTTATGAGTTGTGTCCCACAAGGCTCAGTCCTGGGACCTCTCTTGTTTGGTATATATTTATTTGAGGTACAGGCCAACACGGACGGACTGTGGCTGACCGAATATGCAGATGACTGCGAACTGGCCACCATAATCGACTCTCCAGCCGACACAAGCATCTTCCAAAGGGGCATCATAGAAACAGACAACTTGTGCCAGAGCCATGGCCTTCAGCTGAACAGTGTTTAGAAAGGGAATGTGCATCCTGTAGTCTGTTCACCTAGTTGTCAAAAGGGACATTTTCCTCACACACACTAACCCCCCTCAGCCAAAAACACACACTTGCCAATTGCAGGATTCAAACCCCTATCTGACTATGTTATGACACTCGAGACGGACACATTAGCAGAGTGTGCTATTCGCATTACTGGGAGGTTTCCCTTCTCTTGCTGTACTTAAAGGGTGCTGACATCATCAGTGTTTAGAAAGGGAAATGTGCATCCTGTAGTCTGTTCTCCTAGTTGCCAAAAGGGACATTTCCCTCACACACAATTGCACACACACTAACCCCCCTCAGCCAAACACACACACTTGCCATTTGCAGGATTCAAACTCCTACCTAACTATATTATGACACTTGAGACGGACGCACTAGCAGAGCACGCTATTCGCATTACTGGGAGGTTTCCCTTCTCTTGCTGTACCTATAGGGTGCTGACATCATCAGTGTTTAGAAAGGGAAATGTGCATCCTGTAGTCTGTTCACCTAGTTGCCAAAAGGGACATTGTCCTCACACACACTAACCCCCCTCAGCCAAAAACACACACTTGCCATTTGCAGGATTCAAACCCCTATCTGACTATGTTATGACACTCGAGACAGACACATTAGCAGAGTGTGCTATTCGCATTACTGGGAGGTTTCCCTTCTCTTGCTGTACTTATAGGGTGCTGACATCATCACTGTTTAGAAAGGGAAATGTGCATCCTGTAGTCTATTCACCTAGTTGCCAAAAGGGACATTGTCCTCACACACACTAACCCCCCTCAGCCAAAAACACACACTTGCCATTTGCAGGATTCAAACCCCTACCTAACTATGTTATGACACTTGAGACGGACGCATTAGCAGAGCGAGCTATTCGCATTACTGGGAGATTTCCCTTCTCCTGCTATACTTATAGAGTGCTGACATCATCGGTGTTTAGAAAGGGGAATGTGCATCCTGTAGTCTGTTCTCCTAGTTGCCAAAAGGGACATTTCCCTCACACACAATTGCACACACACTAACCCCCCTCAGACAAACACACACACTTGCCATCTGCAGGATTCAAACCCCTACCTAACTATGTTATGACACTTGAGACGGACGCATTAGCAGAGCGCGCTATTCGCATTACTGGGAGGTTTCTCTTCTCCTGCTGTACTTATAGAGTGCTGACATCATCGGTGTTTAGAAAGGGGAATGTGCGTCCTGTAGTGTGTTTTCCCAGTTGCCAAAAGGGACATTTCTCTCCCACAGACTTACACACACACCAACCCCACACACACACACACACACACACACACACACACACACACACACACACACACACACTGAGCATTTGCAGGATTCAAACCCCTACCTAACTATGTTATGACACTTGTGACGGACGCATTAGCAGAGCACGCTATTCGCATTACTGGGAGGTTTCCCTTCTCCTGTAGAGAGTGCTGACATCATCGGTGTTTAGAAAGGGGAATGTGCATCCTGTAGTGTGTTTTCCTAGTTGCCAAAAGGGACGTTTGTCTCCCACAGACTTACACACACACCAACCCCACTCACTCACACACACACACACTGAGCACTTGCAGGATTCAAACCCCTACCTAACTATGTTATGACACTTGTGACGGACGCATTAGCAGAGCGCGCTATTCGCCTTACTGGGAAGTTTCTTTTCTCCTGCTGTACTTATAGGGTGCTGACATCATCGGTGTTTAGAAAGGGGAATGTGCATCCTGTGGGGAGGCAGACACCAAGCACACTCTGGCTAAGCTGTCATTCCCTAGGGCAAACAGCCTAGTGTTGACCTCTACACCCATATGTTTAATTGTCAAATGCACATTATTTGTTGCTGATAGACTGTTTGCACATCTTTATTGCCATAGCATTCCCTGTTTGTATGAACAACTTGTGCATCTGTGGAAGATGTTTGCATATGGGAGGGATCCACTATACCACGTATGTCTCTGTAGTCATTTAACTGTGTGCACTGGGCAGACTGCTGTAATGTGGTTGGTTCCTGGAATAACACGTAAAAATACCAGATATGTGTGTCCAACTGCTAAACTGAGATTTGGCCTAAGTGTGAGCATGCCCAGTTCAGCCTTCCCATGGCATGTTGTCTGACATATGTCTCATTTATCAAAGTGTGTGAGCATGCCCAGTGTGAGCATTCCATATGTTGGACTCTGCAGCCCACCACATTTGTGGATGAGTGTGAACTTCAACAAATATCACCCGTTTATGGTTGTGTGTTGTGTGTCATGTTGTGTAGTTACTGTACAACTGCTTTGTGTGTGAACACAACAGGATTATACTGTGTCTGCAGTGTTTGCATGGGATACTTTGCATACAGTTGTCAACATCCTTTCACACTGACCTAACACTGTAGTACTGTATAGTGTACTGGTAGTACGTTGACTGTGGTGGACAGTATCCTGGGCTTTAGTGCTATTACTGCTTTACATTTCGATAGTGAGCACAACAGCCTGGTTAGGGGCCAGTTGTGTACATCTGACCATGTTGCATTCTGTTCAGATATGAACTACTTAAACCAGGCTTGTCCAACATTGGTAGTGTATTCCACAACAGAGGTGTACATTTGCAAATGCTAGCGATGTGCCCTAGTCCATGTCTAATGCTAGTTGGAGAGTGTGTTTGTCCTTCAACACACATTGTAAGTGGAGTTTGCCATGACATATGTCATGGTTAGTATACTGTGCCTCTGTCTACCTGTGACATGACAGTGATACCCAGGATAAAGCTACCATCTCCCATCCACTCATCAAGATTCCTATTGAGGATGATTGCTGTTACCTCAGCATCTGCAATGTCAGGGGGCCAGCAGTCTGCTGGGATAGATATTCTGCATTCGGGGGGGGGGGGGGTTGCACTGCACCTGTCAGGATGTATGTTGGCAATATGTGTGTGTGTTTGTGATATTTGTGTGATTCAGAGCATATCTGTGAATTCCCAACATGGTTCCTACCATCAGTTGTGAAAGCCTTGGGATTATCCTTAGTGTCCTGTACAATGTGTATCTTCATAGGTTCATAGGTTCATACTAGGCTATCCACCCTAGGGCATTTGTTAGCCTAGCCAGAGTGTGTGTGGCTTTTGCCACCCCTTGCTATGTGAATATTACGGCCATTTATGATTTGCTTTGCTGTGCCTCTGTCTGGACATGACACAGTGAAGACCCCCAGTGTAACTCTACAATCATCCATCCACTTGGCAAGATTCCTGTTGAAGAGTGTCAGTGAGGGGCTCTGCCTAACATGGATTGGGATTCTGGTCCAGGGTGTGGGGAGCCTCTGGATTATGTATCTGTCCCACCAGCATATCCTATTTCATTATTTGTTGAGGTTGACATCTCTCACTCTCACAGCTCCGATGGCTTTGAGTTTTCTGGGGTGGAGCATGTCCATTACTCCTGTGTTGGGCATGGCCTTCTACAACAGGCATGCAATGCCTCTGTGTAGGCAGTATGTGACTGCATTCAGCTGGGGTGTCTACAGCCAGGCAGCATATGACATATATTTGAGACCCTTTATCCTCTTGGTGAGGTACCTTTGAGGTCTTTCTAACTGCTGCAGGTGTCAGGTAAGGTACATCCCATATGAGGCATTGTACTAGATTATGGGTGTGATAAGAGAACAGTATAAGGGCACAATGACCTCTGTTGACGTAGATGTGAATCCTTTCCTGATACGGTGTCAAATGTAGACAGTCTTCCTAGCCACATTGGCAATGTGGGTGTCACATAACAGGTTACTGTCCACTTGTGTCCCTAGGTCCCTGGTTACTCCTTCCATACATAATGGTTTACCACCTATGTGGTAATTTGTGGTACCTTGTTTGGTATTTGGTAGGACATTCATACTGTCCAGTGTCTTCAGGACGGCTGGGTGGGGTTCCTGTGTGTGAGAGTGTGGTTTGTAGCATGCTACAGACTGTACAGCAGTCTTGCCTACAGTTAGTTGCACATGGGTGGACTCCAATGCCTTGTGCATTGTCATTTACCTGGACGTATGGGTGTCTGTGCTGAATATGGATACTCACCCTCCTTTTATGTTTTGTTCCAGGTTTTGGGGCCATGACACATGATATGTGGTATAACCTGGTAGTGCTGGTGTGCTGTCAGGAGGCTTGCAGCAGGTTTCTGTCACTGCACAGACATCGATGTTCTCCATGTATAAAGATATTACATGTACAAATATCCACACATGAGCAATTATGACAAGGAAATATCACATTTTTATTGTACATTCTATCCAAAGTGGCCATTTTCATATCTTTATAACATGACTGATTTTTCAAGTTGCAACAATTTCTGTATGAAAACCTAGGTCTATCACCTATACTTTCTTTGGGTTTGGGCATAACATTTGAAACACTCCATTTACAAGTTATTACTTTTTTTACGGCCTCAGTGCATCTACTGTACATAGTTAAATACTGTAATTTGGGTTTCTCAGTAGTGTTTGTATGTAAACTCATTCTCTCATCATTATTATTATCCAAAGAAAAATATTGTCTGGCTGTACTTTATTATTTATCACTTCTTCCTTAACATTTTGTAAGAATTTGGGAGTATACCCCCTGTCTAAAAAGTCAGTTAACATTTCATTCATTTGATCAGAAAATAATTTACTGTCATTGTTAAGTCTGCTAGCCCGTAAACACTGACTTCTTACAATGCCATTACATGCATGAGGGGCATGCAAACTGTTCTTGAGGAAGTATCTGTTCGCTTGAACTTCTTTCTTGTAAATGCTTGTATGTATAGTGACACCATCATAACAAACATCAACATCCAACGAATTATTATCTTTTGATGACTTCATTTCAAACTGTAAGAAATCTGTCATATGGTTTATAAAATCAACACAGTCATTAAGTTGCTGCTGGTCTCCCTTCCAAATAAGGAAAACATCATCCACAAAATGTTGAAAAAATAATACTTTAGATGGATGAAAAGTGTTCAGGGCCATTTATATATATATATATATATATATATATATGTATATATGTATGTATATATGTATATATATATATATATATATATATATATATATATATATATATATGTATGTATGAATATATATATATATATATATATATATATATGTATGTATGGATCTAGGACGTTTGATCGAAAGATCAGACGTCCGAATCCATAACCACCGAACGCACTTTAACGAAAGCGCTTTCATCAAAAAAGCACTTTCATTAAAGTGTGTTAATTAAAAAAAAAAAAACACTACATTAACATTTTTACAGGGGGGCTTTGCCCCCCCTGCACCCCCCCACTATAATATTCTCCCTCCGAGATCGCACTACAGTGGGGAAAAGGGAATTTTCCCTTATCCGTTCCGTAGTACGGCCTCAGCAACAGGCATACTTACGGGAAAGTGCTTCTTCGGTGAAAAGCACTTCTGCATAAGTATGCTCGCCCTTAATGGATTCGGACGTTTGATCTTTCGATCAAACGTCCTAGATCCATATACATATATATATATATATATAAATGGGTCTACTTTTCTTAATCAAAATATCATTATTTCGAACAAGAAAAGTACAACCTTACTTTCGCGAAAGTGCACTTCAACAAAAGTGTACTTTTGCGAATTCCGGTTCAGCGAACCAGCAATACAAATAAAACAGTGCACTACAGTGAGGATAAGGGAATATACCTGTTTCCCCACTGTAGTGTGATCCCTGCGTTAGTATAGATAATGTAGTGGGGGTGTGGGGGGTTTTAACTGTTCTTTTGTATTTTTATTGCCGGTTCACAGAACCGGAATTCGCAAAAGTAAGGTCGTACTTTTCTTGTTCGAAATAATTATATTTTGATCAAGAAAAGTAGACCCATATATATATATATATATATATATATATATATATATATATATATATATATATATATATATATATATATACACACTGTTCTTCCCATTTACTTAATGGTAAATATATATATATATATATATATATATATGTAATAAATTCAACAACTGCATTAACACCATACTAACTGGGAATCACAATAAAAAGTAATTTAATATTTAAGTAAGAAAAAAAAATTAGAACTATGTCCTGATTTATACCAAACACAAAGCTTATTAAAAAATCACCAGTATCTTTTAAAAAACTTTGCAAATATATCAAATATTTACTGAATTCTTTCTGTAAATATATCGATACGGGCTCTGCAAGCCATCCTGTACTGGAAATAATCAGTCTCATTGGCGGATGAGATAAAGATATGTGTACCTTAGGCAGCCCATATAATACCGGTATGACCAGATATGGAGTCGTAAAATAATTAAGTTAATTGTTATATCATTCATTAACTGCAAGTCAAATATACATATTAATGTTACTGATATATTTAGACACATCCATTTTAGGAATCTTTTAAAAAGTATTAGTAGCAGAAAGAAATTCATTCATATACTGTATACAGTCTGAACGATTCATCAGAACTATGGCTCCCCTCCTTGTCCTCTTGCTTGATTATAATTTTTGGATTAGACTGTAATTTCAATAAGGCCTCATGTTTAGACAAAATGTATCTCATAGGTTCATAGGTTGATACTAGGCTATCTGCCCTAGGGCATTTACAAGCCTAGCCAAAGTGTGTTTGGCTTTCGCCACCCTTTTAGATTTTTCGACTGTGCCTCTGTATAGTAGGTCACAGAGATAGCCCTTTTAAGGTTAGTTTACTGTGCCTCTGTCTAGTAGGGACACAGAAGAGATCCCCAGGGTAAACCTACGATCTCCCATCCCTCGTCAAGATTTCTCTTGAAGAGGGTCATTGAGGGACTCTGCCTAACATGGACTGGGATTTTGTTCCAGAGTGAGGGGAGCCTCTGGGATATGAATCTGTCCCTCCAGCATGTCCTATTTATTTCTCTGCTGAGGTTTAAGTCTCTGGAGCGTGTATCTCTAAGGGATTTGGATTTCCTGAGGTGGAGCATGTCCATTAAATCTGGGTTGGACATGGCTTTATACGTCAGGCACAGTTCGCCTCTGAGTAGGCGGTAAGCAACTGAGTAGAGCTGGAGTTTCTTTAGCCTAACTGCGTAGGGCATCTGTTTGAGCCCCTTAATCCTCTTAGTGAGGTACTTTTGGGGTCTTTCCAGTTGCTGCAGGTGTCGGGTAAGGTACATCCCAAATGGGGTATTGTACTCAATTATGGGCCTGATGAGTGATGAGTAGAGGGGCACAATGACTTCCCCTGATCTAGATGTGAACCCTTTCGTGATGAGGTGGGCTATATAGAAGGTCTTTCTAACCACTTTGGCAACGTGATTGTCAAAGGAGAGATTGCTATCTACTTGGGTCCCCAAATCCCTAATTACTTCTTCCGTACTTAATGGTTTTCCACCTATGTGGTAGTTTGTGGACACTTTGTTTTTCCCAAAGGGGATGACTATGCACTTTTTGACATTTAGCTTTAGGCCATGGCTCTGGCACCAGTTATAAGTCTCTGTGAGACCCTTTTGGAGGATGCTTGTGTCAGTCAGCGAGTCAATTATGGCACCCAGTTTGCAGTCATCTGCAAACTTGGTCAGCCATAGTCCCCCCGTGTTAGCCTGTACCTCCGAGAAATATATACCGAACAGGAGAGGTCCCAGGACTGAGCCTTGTGTGACGCCACTTGTAACTGGTTTAGAGTCTGACATGGCACCTGCAATTCTGACCATGTGGATTCTATCCCTGAGCCAGTTTGCAACCCATCTTGTGACATAGGGGTTGATATTCAAGCTGGTGAGCTTATTTATGATGCCCGAATGGGGTATTGTGTCAAAGGCTTTTGCGAGGTCCAGGTAGGCTGTGTGGACTACCTTCCCTTCATCTATTGCCTTGGTGACTGTTTCAAAAAAGTCGACCAGGTTCAAGAGGCAAGATATACCCTTAACAAAGCCGAATTGGGTGGGATCCAGTGTTTGGAGGTGCCCAATGTCTTTGTTTATGAGTTCCATGATGATACGCTCCATAGCTTTGCAGACCAGGCTAGTCAGGCTTATAAGGCGATAGTTTCCGGGGTCCATTGTGGCACCACCCTTGTGGAGTGGGACCACTGTTGCTGTACGCCATTCCTTGGATACATATCCTGTAGTGAGGCTGAGATTGAACAGTGACTTTATATGAGGGTTCAGTTCTTCTTGAAGCTCATGTAAGACGCAGCCCGGGACACCGTCTGATCCCATTGATGCTGTGTTTTTTGCTTTGGCGAGGGCAGCTCTCACCTGCGCATCTGTGATGTCTGGGAGGCTACACTCTGTTGTGACAGACATTTGATCTTTTGGGGGGGAGGTGGGGGAGAAGTTTGCACTGAATCTGTCTGCCAGGATGTTGGCAATGTCTGTGGGTTCAGTGTATTTTTTGTCATTTTGCACTAACTCAGAGCATATCTGGGAGTTGCCACCCAGGTTCCTGACATAACTGAAGAAGGCCTTGTGATTATCTTTAGCGTCTTGTGCAATTTTTCTTTCGAAGCTGGCCTTGGATTATTTTATGAGGGATCGTAGTTTCTTGCTAGTACAGATCAGAGATGCTTTCCCTTTTTTGGGATTTTGCTCCATCATGTAGTAGCTTCCTCCCTCTGTTGTATAGCTTGTTTATGGCTGGGGTCCACCAGACAGGTCTCCTGCCCTTGGAGGTGTGAGTCTTGGTTTTATTTGGGACTGCATGATCCATGCATTCCTGTAGGTGTCCATAGAATGCGTTTGTAAAGGATTCTGCGGTTTGGGCCGTATTTTCCACTGGCCTGGGGGCTTTGAAGGATTCCACCTCAGTTTTGAGAAGTGTGAAGTTTGCTTTTGAGAAGTTCTTCACTGTGATTTCCTTGGTTGGGGGTGGGGACGGGATGAGGATGTACAGTGAGATTAATTTATGGTCAGATCTTACCAATGAGGGTTATACCTCTGGTGTGGAACAATGAGTCCCCATGTTGGTGATAATCAGGTCCAATATATTTCCCCCTCTTGTGGGAATGGCGACCCGTTTTTCCATGGCATTTGAGTTTATAAATTCTAGGAACCATTGGGCGAGGGTGTTGGGGCTTGAGTAGTGCTCCCAATCTATGTTTGGGTAGTTGAAGTCACCCAATATGATGGTGTTTGGAGAGACCTTCATATTTTCCAGTGTTCTCAGGAAAGCCGAATGAGGTTCCTGAGTTTGGGAGGGTGGTCTGTAGCAGGCTACAAACTGAAAGGCAGTTTTTCCCACTATTAGTTGCACATGGATGGTCTCCGCTGCTTCGTGCAGTGCCACTAACCTGGAGGTGTGGGTATCTTTGATGAATATGGATACTCCCCCTCCTTTTGTGGTTCGGTCCGAGTTTTGGGGCCGAAAAGCATGGTATGAGGTATAACCTGGTAGTGCTGGGGTGCTCTCGGGAGCCTTGAACCAGGTTTCTGTTATTGCACAGATATCGATATTCTCCATACTGAGGAGAGCCTCAAGTGCTTGCATCTTGAGGTTTAGACTTCTGGCGTTGAGCAGCATTACCCTTAGTTTTTTTTTCCTTGTGTTGTCTATGGAGGTGGGTTTGTCTTTTCAGCCTTGCCTAAAAAAGGCACTATGGGGGTGGCAGGAGCCTTAGCCAGTATTCGAAAGCCCAGGGGTGACAGGTGCAAGCCATCCCTAGCGAAGCAAAGTGGCTTGTCTAGCATGTTATCCCAGGCTGACAGACACTGGATCCCCTTTGAATGACACCAATACTTTAGCCAATTGTTAAATTGATCATTTTGTCTTTATACTGTGGCATCATTCTTGGTGAGTGTAAGATGCTACTCAAGGTCAGGGTCATACCGGCCTGGGCTACATGATCAGAGAGCTCCTCTATGTCTCTTTTCATGTAGTCCAGGGAGGTACGTCTCAGGTAATTCACACCAGTATGGACAATGACGGAGTCATATTTGTACTTGCTTTGGAGTGTCCTGAGTGCTTGTGTTATGTAGCGGATCCTGGCATCCGACAGGCAGCTTACAGTGACCTTCTCTTTGTTCAGCCTGGTGAGTGGGACGTCAGTGTGTCTGACAATAGAGTCACCTATTACAAGTGTATTAGGTGTGTTGTTTCCCCTTAAGGGCTGTGACTGTGTGGCACACTGACTTTGTGAACTATGTGATACGTGGGTATTGTTGTGCGGTAGCAGTTGTTTGGGTGTCTCCTTTGGAGGTCTCTGCTGCTTAAGCAGATTTTTATTTATAGCCTCCGAGTATGTTTTTGTGTGTTTATGTGTTTGGTTTGCTGTTGCTAAAGGTCTATGTGAGACTGGATTTGTGGTGTGTGTGGTTACCTTCTCCTCCTGATTGACTGTGCCAGTCATAGGTTGAGAGAACTCAACCTCCAGTTTGGCTATATAGTTGCATCTCTCTCATATATTTGAGTTTGTTGGAAGGAGGAGGGGGTTGTCTGTGTACATAAGGCAGTTGTAACATTGCCTCAGAATTCCCATATTCACCAGCTGGACTGGAGAGTAAACATGAAAATGACCTTTGGACATGTCAGGAAATTATGAAGAAATAATTTTCGACTGATCAAAAAGGATCAAACAGGGTGATAAGTGTTTAAAAAGAGTATAAGAGGGGTTTAGTGCTTAAGTTTATTAGTGTTTTGCTTATAAGGTTACTTATAAGAGCAAGTGCAAGGCTTTAAAATGAAGATAGAGTGCTTCCTTTGAGATTTAGATCAGTTCTAAGGGAAAAAGTGAAGAGTAGACTTTATGGAGCCGGTAATAGTTTAAACCTGTTTAGGCGGCGCTGCCCGATGCTGCGCTGAGCACAAAATCGTGCAAACCCACGCTAAAGCCGGTTTTTACGCAGGGGACTTGAAAGAGCTAGGAATTAGCCCAAAATGGCCAATAAACAACAAGTTTCTGGGCTGAGACCACTCCTCCAGGGACAGATAGGCTGCTCAAAGCTCCCCACTCCCACTGGTGAACAGAGACGCTTCCTCCTATCCAAGTACGGATATGGGCAACACAGGAACTGCTCTAAAGTCCCGAATACAGCAAAACCTGTATTAGGGACTATTCTAGCTCAGAAAAGGCGGGAAACAAGGATATATATATTTTTTTCTTTTTTAGGCAGATATCAAAAAAAGCACACTAAATACTTTACACAGGCTAGCGCACTTGAGTGAGCAGCCTCAACAGTTAATTCAAACAGAAAGAGACAATTTCAAAGTGCAGGTAATAATAATTGCAGTAACAAGCTTATTTTAATGAAAAGAGCAGTTTCTACTCGCTTTTCGGCGAGAATAAACAGTCGCAAAGGTAAAAGCAGTAAAAAGGTACTTAAATCAGGTAGGAGTCACTCTTTTTCATCTCTCTGCTGCTTGCACCACTCTGCAGGACCACGAGGAGCTTTGCTGAGTCGGAACAAGCGCAAAAACCGCGCCAAAGCGGGTTTTTAAGCAGGGGACTTTAAAAAGCTAGGAATTAGCCCAAAATAGCCAATAAACAACAAGTTTCTGTGCTGAGACCACTCCTCCAGGGACAGATAGGCTGCTCAAAGCTCCCCACTCCCACTGGTGAACAGAGAAGCTTCATCCTATCCAAGTAAAGATATGGTCAACACAGGAACTGCTCTAAAGCCCAGAATACAGCAAAACCTGTATTAGGGACTATTCTAGCTCAGAAAAGGCCTCCTTTTACTATCCTTCTGTGCATACACATTCCACAATTGCTTTTCACATAAAATCATGAAAAACAGTTACTGTAGAATTGCTGACAGGCACAAATGTAGATGATCTTCTGCACATCTCAGAATCTAAAGATAAAGTATTTTTAAAAATCAATTTTAAGTTAAGGTCTCTAGTAAAACTCAAGATCAGTAAGTGCCTCTACTATGATGTCAGTATTTGCAGGAATTAAGTTAATAACCTTATGTAGTATAGAAAAGTCAGCAGACACAAGTTCCAAGTTAATAACTGACCATTCATTTAACGTGCATGTAGGTTTGAGTGGCTGCGTGTTTGTGGACCACTGTAACCTCTTTTTCCTCCTCCTCCTTGTCTTTGAAGTCATACTCTGGACACATCCCGGTTGTGCAAAAAAAGAAGTTATGTCTTACCATAACGTTCCATCTGTATTGTTGATCCTCGTCCACTCATTACGTATGGGTTATGGTTCCGATATCAGAACCGAGCTGGCCATATACCAAGCTCGCGCCAGTGATAAACTCTCGAGCTAAGCAATCTCTTACCCATAATCCCCCTCTCCCTGTTACCTCAGACTGAGTTTGCAAGTCAGAAAAAGGTAGAGGCTATCTCTGGTCAAATGACCTAAAGAGAATGATGGTGCGATCCTCTAGAAGCCATAGGAGGGGGAAGGAGGGAGGGTCGTAATGAGTGGACGAGGATCAACAATACAGATGGAACGTTATAGTAAGACATAAATTCTTTATCTGATATTGTTAATCCTCGTCCACTTCCTTACGTATGGGACAGAGTCCACAGCTACCTCTATTCCTGGGAGGCTTTCATGGAAGGACATTCCTCAGCACCATAGAACCAAAAGATGCTCTTCCCCTGGAGGCCAAGTCCAACTTGTAATGATTGATAAAGGTATGAGGAGTGGCCCAAGTTGCAGCTGCACAGATGTCATGTAAAGAAGCTCTGGCATGGAAGGCAGCAGAAGTTGCCACTGACCTTGTTGAATGAGCCTTGATGGTAGTTGGCAAAGAAGTATTGTGTACCAAATAAATACGGTCACAGTGTCTTTTAACCATCTAGCCAATGTGACCTTAGCAACAGCACATCCTAATCTAGATCCAGAAAAAGCCAAGAATAACTGGTCTGATTTTCGGAAAGATTTAGTCCTTTGCAAATAGAAATGGAGTTGTCTGTGTACGTCTAGGGTATGTAGGCAGTACTCTTCCTCATTAGAATGATCAGGAAAAAACACTGGCAATTCAATGGTCTGATTAATAGACATTTCAGAAATGACTTTTGGCAAGAAGGAAGGGTTAGTTCTTAAGGATACCCTGTCTGAATGAAAAATCAAGTATTGACTCTTTGTACATAGGGCCTGAAGCTCAGAGATACATCTGGCAGAAGTAATAGCGACCAAAAACAAGGTGTTCTACGACAGATATTTGAGGTCGCAAGAAGCAGCTGGTTCAAAAGGGGGCAATGTCAGAGCTTGAAGAATTAAAGATAAATCCCAAGGTTGAATAGGTGCCCTGAAAGGGGGTTTCAGATGATTCACACCCTTTATGAAGGCTTTACATAACTTGTGAGACATGAGGGAGGAGTCTTGGACATTCTCGTGGAAATTAGAGATTGCAGCCAAATGTACTCTAATGGTAGATGCTGACAGCCCTGATTGAAATAGGGCAGTTAGATATTCGAGTACCATCGACACCGTTGTTGAAAAGGGATCAATTTCCTTATCTTTCAGCCAACAGGTAAATCTTTTCCATTTGCCTAGATAAGTCATTCTAGTGGAGGGCTTATGAGATGCAATAAGAATGTCCCGTACTTGTGAGGGAAGATCATTTTGCCTGGCAATCAAGGGAATTGGAAGAGCCAAGCTGTGAGCTTCAGACTGTGCAGGTTGGGGTGAATCAGATTCTGCAGATGGGTGATCAACTCTGAGGTTGGACGAAGAATCCATGGTTGATCAAGCAGGTGAGGCCACAGAAAGGGGAACCAAATCTGACGAGGCCAATATGGAGCAATAAGGGTCACTTTGTTCTTCAATCGACGGGCTTTCTTTAGAAACTGGGGAATGAGGGGAGTGGGTGTGAAGGCATAAAGAAGACCCGAGGGCCAATCGTGAACTAGAGCGTCCCTGGGTGACTGTCCCGGAGGGAGAATCAGGGCAAAGTAGTTGCTACATTTGAAGTTGGTAGGGGATGCAAAGAGGTCGCAGCACGGATGGCCCCAACGGTGGAAGATCTCTGCCTTTATGAGAGGATTCAGGGACCACTCGTGAGGTTGAAGAATGCACCTGCTGAGTCTGTCTGCTATCACGTTGGAACTTCCGGGAATGTGTGTTGCTAGAAGAAAGCGGTTGGTAGCTATCGCCCATTGCCATATCCTCATGGCCTCTCGACAGAGGGGGTAGGATTTGGTTCAGCCCTGTTTGTTGATGTACCAGACTACCGCCATGTTGTCTGACTGTATAGCAATTGTCCCTGATGGCAGCAAGGGATGGAATGCCTGCAACGCCAGAAGCACCACTCTCACCTCTAAAACATTTATATGCAGATGGGCCTCCACTTCGGACCAAGTGCCTTGGACTGTCTGACCCTGACATAGTCCTCCCCACCCCATCAGGGAGGCGTCCGTGGTCACTGAAGCCTTGGGCTGCTGAGGGGAGTAGGGGCGAGACCATTGTGACGGGTTGTGGTTCAACCACCACTTTAGATCTTGTTTGCATCTCTGAGTTATGTGAATCGTGGCTGAAAGGGGAAGCTGAAAAGGATACCATTGGGTGAGCAGTAGCCATTGTAGAAGCCTCATGTGAAACCTGGCTAAGGGGACAATGGTGATGCAAGCTGCCATGGAGCCCAACAGCTGCAGGATCGAGTGAGCTGTGGACTTTTCCATTGAGAGAACTGGTAACAGTTGCTGTCTGATTCTTGATATTCTGTGTTCTGGTATGGATGCTCTGCAAGTTTTTTGAGTCCAAAATGACCCCTATGAATTCTGTGGACTGAGAAGGGGTGAGATTGGATTTCGGCCAGTTTATTGTTATGCCCAACTTTTCGATAGTATTGAGAGAGTATGCCAGGGTTTCCTCCAATAGGTGTCTGGTGGGGGTGGAGAGGAGCCAGTCATCTAGATATAGAAAAACCTGAAAACCTTGAAGTCACAGGTGAGCTGTGACAACTGCCATGCACTTTGTAAACACTCTGGGGGCTGTAGAGAGTCCAAAGGGCAGTACTCTGAACTGGTAATGACTGGCTCCCTCACAGAAGCGCAGGAATCTTCTTGACGGTCTGTCCACCTTTATGTGGTAGTACGCATCCTGAAGATCTATCGAGCACATCCAATCGTCTTTTTCCAAGACAGGAATGATAGACTGTATATTGACCATCCGAAATTTTTGCAAACTCACAAATTTGTTTAGCACAATGAGATCCAAAATTGGTCTCCAGTCCCCGGTTTTCTTTGGTACCAAAAAATAGTCTGGAGTAGAATCCGGATCCTATCTGGTCTGTTGGGACTACTTGGATGACTCTTTTGTTTAGCAGCTTTGTAGTCTCTAGAGCTGCTTCTTCCCTTTGACTGGGTGGAACGTCGGGAAATCTTGATGGAGGGACAGGACAAAGTTCGAAGGGGATCTTGTAACCTCTGGTTATTATCCTTTGTACCCAAGAATCGTTGGTAATGGTTAGCCAGGCAGAAGGGTACAGAGAGAAACGTCCCCCAACCACTTCCAGAGGAAAGGGGTTGGGCCGCTCTTCAGGAGCGCTGGTAGGATTGCCCGGAGAAGGAATCTCTGAAACCCTGATTACGCGGACCCCCTCTGCTCCGAAAGGGGCGTCTTCCTTGTGAGTTTCCCCCACTGCCCCTAGGGGAAAAATCGGCCTGTGTGTCACGGAAATGACCCTGAGATTTTCTGTACCACATCTTCCCACTCTTTTGGTTTCTAGAGAAAGCATGTTGGGGGAAGAATAACGGACACCTATGGCAGACAGGGTCTTACTGTCCTGGCCAATGTAGTTTTGACTTTGGGTCCAAACAAGGAGGAGGACTCGATGGGAGCATTGAGAAAAGAAGCCTTGAAGGGTTCTGCAAAATTACACAAGCGCATCCAGGCATGTCGTCTCAAAACAATGCCTGAACTCGCTGCTCTAGCCACTCCTTCTGATGCGTGGGACACCAAGCGCATGGAGGAGTTTGAAATCAATTCAATAGTGGCCAGCTGAGAAGCCACTTTGTCACGGACCTCATCAGACATGGCACCTGCCAAAGTTTCAGAGAGCTCAGATACTAGGTCTCTCTGAAGTCTGGTGAAGTGTGCCATATAATTCAGGGACCTGATAGCAAAGGTCGCTGATGCAAAGGTGTGCTTCCCTATCCTATCCAATGCCCTGGACTCTTTGTTGGGCGGATGGACAGTCTGGCCTTCCTCTTCTGCCAGGTCTTTCTTAGTTGCGGCTGCCACCACCAGAGCATCTACAGGGAGACCTTTAGACCAATGAGGTTCAGAAGCAGGGGGGGCACAAGATTTTGTCTGACCTCCGGGGAATGGCCTCAACAGTATCAGGGGTCTTCCATGCATGCTGCACAACGAGCCAGACCAGTTCGTCTGCAGGTGGGGTAACCCAGGAGGTAGGGGGCCGGGTGCGAAAAGCCTGCAGGAACACAGACTCCTCAGAAGTCGGGTTAGAGGACTGCCATTCACCTCTCTGTTTAAGGATTTCTAGGATATCACCAAAGGATATGTCAGACGGTGAACGAGGGGGAACCTTCCCCATCATCAAAGTCTGTGTCTTCAGTGAGAGACTCCTCAGTGGAGTCCATATGCTTCCTCTTGCATGAGGATTTCCGATGAACTTCCTCAGAGGGAGACACTGGGGAAGACAACACCAAGGGGGGTATCCTGTGGGAGTATATCCTGAGACCTCAGCCACGAAGGCAACTGCGGCTCCTTAGAGACATCCATAAAGGGAACCGTAGAGGGGGAAGACTGCGCTACATCAATAGATTTCAAGGGAGAAGGATAGGTCTTGAGAGGTGGAATTCCTCTGGCCAAAGGCACTTCATCCACAAGTCGTAATACGTCATGTTGGGAGAGGCTTCTGGTAGATCTCACAGAAACAGCTGAGGGGGAAACAGGGCTATCTAGAGATGAGGGCAGGTCGGTGTCCATCTCAGTAGACTGCACCGAAAACAACGATGCCGTAATGGACTGCACTACAGGTGTCTGCACTGAGAAAGTCATCGGTGCCGATGTAATGGTCTGCACCGATGAAAAGGTCGGTGCTGAAGTAGTTGTCAGTGCCCAGGTTGGAACCGATAAAATAGTAAACAAGAACTGAGCTGTTGGTTCCGAAACAATGGTGGTCTGCGCCGACTGTGAGGTCGGTGCCGGTAAAGAAGTCTGAACTGAGGGGCCCCTCAGTTCCAATACAGCAAAGGACATCAGTGCCATAGACATAGGTGGTGCCGAGGACTTTTTCGGAGCCGAAGATCTAGGCACCAAAGGTGTCGGATCCGAAGCAGAAATCTTTGCTTTCTTTCTCGGTTGATGAGAGTCCCCAGCCGGGGACGAAGGAAGAGATTTAGCCTTAGAAGCATCCTCAGACTTCTTTTTATGGGATCTTGGAGGTGTTGAGGCCTCCGACCCAGAAACAGCCTCTGAAAAGGGAGACTTTAGTAACCCTTTCAGCAAAAGTTTATTTTTCTTCTCTATCAGTGTCCTGTTGGAAAAATTCTTACAAATCCCACAGGGTGAGTCAACAGTTAAGTGAGGTGCACCTAAACAGAAAACACACAAAGAATGTGCATCTGAAGTAGGTAGTTTATGTCCACAATCATAACATCTTTTAAAACCAGTACTACCTTTTTTATCTGTCATGTTAAAGGAAAGGCAAATACCAACAATAATACAAAAATGCAAAATTACTCGAAGGAAAGAAAGGAAAGGCTATCTACCAACTATGGTAATCAACTGATACCTTACATTAGATAAAAAGGGTGAAAGTGACTAAAATTTTTTTCGAAAACTGAAAGAAACGGGAGCCGCTAAATGTGAAAAGGTAAGAGAGATCAGAAAATCAACTTTTCTGAGAGAAAAAGTCCTTATTTTGAAATAAAAGGACAAAAAAACATTTCACTTAGCTTAAGAGCAACAGCCTGACACGACCTGATGGCGATGTGGCAAACGAAATCTGAGGTAACAGGGAGAGGGGGATTATGGGTAAGAGATTGCTTAGCTCGAGAGTTTATCGCTGGCGCAAGCTTGGTATATGGCCGGCTCCGTTCCGATATCGGAACCGTAACCCATACATAGGGAAGTGGACGAGGATTAACAATATCAGATCAATCTTTTCCAGTAATTTGGATTGTACCACCAAAGGAACGTTGGAAAAAAATCTCTGAAGATGTATTAAATTCAGTTATAACTGAAGCACAAGTAGGAGGAATGGCAGTGGTGGAGGACATAATATTATTGGTGCAAACAAAACCAGCAGTACCTGAGGAAGAAATCTGATTGGTGCAAACAGAACCAGAAGTACTGTTAACATAATTTAAGGCTTGTGCTAACACATGATCGTTCCTATTAATAACTAAGTCTGGCAGCACAAAATTATCCAGTTCATACATTGACCCGCTTTGTATAACACTTTCCTTTACTCCCAGAGTAGGTTTTGATATATCTGGCCAAGAAAAGATATTACCAGTCTGAAAATCTTTGGTATCTTTAAGTAATTTATGTTTCTTAATTGCTTCCTAATGGCCATCGTAAGCTTATAATCTGTCCAACATTTAATTATAAACACAGACATTATCTTTAAAAGAAAGCAGTATTGATACATCACTTTCAAGCTTAGTTATTTCTTGTTGTAGATCCACTTCTGTTTTTATAGAGAATTGATTTATCAGTAACCTATAGTCAAGTCCTAATTTTAGGTTAAGTTCTTGCCACCTTTAAAGTAATTCTGGATACGCGTTACCGAAGAAAGGCATTTTTAAGACCCTAAGCCCATGCGGAATTACTCCAAGTCCAGTGTAAGCATTAAAACTAAATCATTGCCATCGAAGCCTTTTAAACAATTGTACTTTACATTTCAAATTGTTAATACGGGTAAAGCAGATGTCCTCACAAGGAGCAGCAATAGTCAAAGAGTTCATAACTGAATCGTTCACTTGATTTAACAAAGGATTTGTTCTTGCCTTTATAAACTCATTCACCAAACGAGACATAGGCAACGGATGCATATCCAAACATAATTCTAATGCAGGCTCTGTCATATTTTATCGATAGTAGTGCCCACTGAAAATTCGAAATCAATAACAAGCACAACAGGAAAAAACAGGATCAAATCCGTAGTTAAGCAGAAGCACAAGTCAAGCCGTATATAAAATCCACCAAAAAAGACAGGCTCTGCAAAAGCTAAAACATTTTAATGGTCACAACAAAGTTTTCGGATACAATTCTTCTTCAGTGTTAAAAAGCAAGTTCAATTCAAAGTCCTGTCAAATAATACGTTTAAAATAGTCACAAGACACAGCCTGTCTTGTGACTATTTTAAATGTATTATTTAATAGGACTTTGAACTGAACTTGTTTTTAACACAATAGTCAGAAGACACAGCCTAACTGCCATGAGACTGTTTTATTGTTTGCATTATTTAATAGGACTTTGAATTAAACTTGCTTTTTAACACTGATGAAGGATTTTATCTGAAAGCTTTGTTGTGACTATTAAAATATTTTAGCATTTGCACAGCCTGTCTTTTTTGGTGGATTTTGTATATGGCTTGACTTGTGCTTCTGTTTAACTGCAGATTTGAACCTGTTTGCTCCTGCTTTCCCACACTCCTGCAACTGCTTCTCAAGCAAAGTATACAGCATCTGTTGTGACTGACTACTTTGAAGCAGGGATGGGGAAGGGCAGACCTGGATTTAATGATATCTATTGTCTCCACCAAAAAAATCTCTCTTGACAAACTCCAGCACTGGGATTTGAAATGATAAAGGGTGGTGTTAACGCTGGGATCAAAGAGATTTCAGATACCACTGCATATTTCTCTTGTGATGTCTTGCCAGGGATATCATGAGAATCACATTTGCCATGAGACCCAAAATCCTGAGGTATTCCCTCGCAGTGACCAAAGTCTAAGTGGAAAACCTTAGAAACAAATCTAAACAAGGATCTATTTTTCCTGTGGAAGTAAAGCTCTTTGAACTGAGGTGTCTAGCTGTCATCCCAGGAACACAATCTTGTGTGAGATAGTCAAGACTTTTGACTGCTTTCTTGGAATTCCAGCTTTTGTAATAGATCTCTCACCCAAGAGAGAGAGAGAAATTTCTGACACTTTGAAAAAGACTGTGCAAAGATAAGAGAGTCATTTAAATATGGAAAAATGTGGATAATGTGCATCTTGCAAAGAGCCATTATTGAAGCTAGACACTTTGTCGGTGCTTTGGATAGTCTAAAGTTTATAGTAGAGAACTGATAATGTGATCCATACATATAAAATGTATGGCTTGCAATGAGCCATTACTGAAGCTATTCACTTTGTTGGTGCTTTGGATGGTCTAAAAGTTATGGTAGAGAACTGATAATGTGATCCATATATATAAAACCTTAAGAAATGTCTGAAATCTGGATGAATAGGGATGTAATGATAACACTAAACTTATAAAATGCTTAACAGGAAACTTGAAAGAGGAAGAACTTTTAACAAATTGCAAAGTGATAAAAAAGAAGTTATGTACTCACCACAACGTTCCATGTTTGTTGACCATCTCGCCATTCATTCTTACTGGTTGGGTTCGGAGCAGAGGATCGGCTCTGATTCGGCCACATACTATAGCTCAAAGTCTTTAACTTGGATCGTCGCTGAACACCTACCCCATCATGCAGTGTGTGATTCCCCAGATCATGTTTGCTGCTACTCATAGCCATATGTGAACACTAGTCCTACAATAAAGGATACTAAAAGGAAAGAAAGCCAGAGGAGCTCCTGTCCAAGGAAGAAATCCACCAGGTTCTCTAGGAGTCTTAGGAAAGGGGAAGGTGGAGGGAATCGTAAGAATGAATGGCGAGATGGACAACAAACATGGAACATTATGGTGAGTACATAACTTCTTTATGTTATGTTGTCCTATCTCACCTTCATTCTTACTGGTTGGGACAGCGTCCCCAGCACCATATTCCCAAGGTGGCTCATAGGAGTACACTTTTCAGCACAGTGGAACCAAAGGAGGCCCTGTCCCTGGAGGCCAAATCCACTTTGTAATTAGTGAGAAATGCGTGAGGTGTTGCCCACATAGCAGCAGTACAAATATTATCCATTGATAGTTTAGCCTGGTAAGCAAATGATGTTGCCATAGCCCTAGTAGAGTGACCTTTGACTTTGAATTGTAGTTGTCTGTTATTAGAATTGTAAATAAAGGTAATACAATTTGAGAGCCAGTTTGAGAGTGAGAATTTAGAGACTGGCATACCTTTTTTTGACTTTTGAAAATGAAACAAACAATTGATCAGACTTCCTGAAATCTTTGGTTCTATGAAAATAAAGCAAAGTTGTCTATGCACATCTAACTGATGTAGCTTGTATTCTGCCTTGTTACCATGATTAGGGAAAAACACTGGCAGCTCAATAGATTGGGTTAAGTTATGTTGTGAACACACCTTAGGTAAAAATGATGGGGTTGTCCAGAGAGATACCCTATCCTTATGGAAGATTAAATAAGGAGGCTTGACTGATAAAGCCTGCAATTCCAAGACTCTTCTTGCAGAGGTAATAGCAACTAAGAAAATTGTTTTCCAAGACAGAAATTTGAGGTCCAAGATGATGAGGATTCAAAAGGGAGCAAAGGTCAGGTATGTTAGAACAAAAGTCAAGTCCCATGGCAAGAGTGGTTCTTTAATGGGGGGTCTTAATAAGCAGGTACCCTTTAAAAAGGCTTTACAGAATCTGTGTGACATCAAGTTAGAAGTTCCATCTCCTATGTGAACATTAGAAATTGCAGCTAATTGCACCTTGATAGTAGCTGCCACTGAACCTTGTTGAAAAAGCACTGATAGGAACTAAAGAATAGAAGAGACTGGAGCAGAAAGGGGATTGATGTTTTTACTCTGAGCCCAGAGTGAGAACCTTTTCCATTTGCTAAAATATAACTTCCTAGCTGTAGCTTTGTGTGAGGATACCAGGATGTTTTAACTACTGGTGTAAAATTGTGAAGCCTGACTAAGTTGGGAACTGGAGCATCAATGCTGTCAAACTGAGGGTTTGGAGGGTGGGGTGGAGGGTTCCTGACATATGAGTCAGAAGGTCTGGAACTAGGTCCAGAGTCCACGGTTCCTCCTGAAGATGTGGCCGGAGGAAAGGGAACCAAATATGATGAGGTCAGTATGGAGCGATGAGAATCATCCTGCTTCCCAATGAGTAGGCTTTCTGAATGACTTATGGTATTAGCGAGAATGGAGGGAATGCATACAGTAGTCCCGAGGGCCAATCGTGGGAAAGAGCATCCCTGGGTGACTCCTCCAGAGGGGAGATTAGGGCATGATAGCTGCTGCATTTGGCATTCATGGAAGTGGCAAATAGGTTGCAGCAAGGCTGACCCCATTTCTGGAATATCCTTTCCGCTACCTCTTTCTTTAGAGACCACTCTTGAGGCATCAGAATTGCTCTGCTTAGCCTGTCTGCTATCACATTGGATTTCCCCGGGATGTGCATTGCTATCAGAAAACGTTGGGAAGAGAGTGCCCATTGCCATACTCTGAGTGTCTCTCGGCAAAGGGGGTAAGATTTCGTTCCTCCTTTATTGTTTATGTATCAAACCACCAACATATTGCCTGACTGAATTGTAATTGTTCCTAGTGGAAGAGAGTCCTGAAGTGCTTGCAACGCCAAGAACACTGCTCTTATCTCTAGGACACTGATGTGCAAATGGGTCTCGTGTTCCTGCCATGTGCCTTGGACCATCCTTCCCAGATAATGCCCCCCCACCCTATCTGGGAGGCGTCCGTGGTCACTGTTGCCAGAGGTTGTTGTGGAGTAAAGGGTCAACCTGATGTGACATGACTGGAGAGGAGCCACCATCTTAGATCCTTCTTGCATGACTCTGTAATTCTGATCTATTGGGACATGGGAAGTTCTTGTAAGGACCACTGAGAAAAGAGAAGCCACTGAAGAATTCTCATATTCATCCTAGCTAATGGAATTAGGGTTATCGTTGATGCCATCCTCCCTAGAACTTTCAGGACTATTTTCACTGTTACTTTTGTCTTTGTCAGGAGATCGGAAATTTGTCTGAGTACCAAAACTCTTTCTGCAGGTAATTTTGCCATCATGGAGACAATGTTTAATTCTGTTCCTATAAAAGTAATATGCTGACAAGGCAACAAGGAAGATTTCCCTGAGTTTATTGTTATCCCTAATTGGAAACAAATTTGTAGGGTTTGGTCTCTGGACTGTTGTAATAGATGCTTGGTGGTGGCAGTCAGGAGCCAGTCGTCTAGATATGGAAACACCTGGATTCCTATCTGTCTCAAGTGAGCTGTGACTACTGCCATGCATTTGGTGAACACTTTGGGGGCTGTAGTGAGACCAAAGGGCAGAGCTCAAAACTGATAATGACTGGCTCCCAGCAGGAAGCTTAAGTGACTCCTTGATGCTCTGTCCAGTTTTATGTGGTAGTACGCATCTTGGAGGTCTACTGAGCACATCCAATCATCTTTCCCTAAAAAGGAAAGACTTGACTGCAGTGTTACCATTCAGAACTTGGACTTCTTTATGGATTCGTTTAGTTTGCTATGATCCATTATGGGTCTCCAGTCCCTTGTTCTTTTTGGCACTAAAAAGAATCTTGAGTAAGTTCCGAACTCTATTTGGTCTGCGGGGACTTCTTGGATGACTCTTTTGTCTAGCAACTTTTGAATCTCTACAGTTGCCTGCTCCCTTAGACTGGGGAGAATGTCCGGGATCCTTCGGAGATGTGGGACGGGAAATGAAAAGGGAATGGAATAACCTCTGGATATTATACTTTGTACCCACATGCCTTTAGTGATATCTCGCCAGGCTTCTGAGTACAAAGATAATCACCCCCCGACTGCCTTCCAGAGTAGGACAGACGGGCCTCCTTTCAGGAGCGCTGAAAGGGGTGGTCGTGAAAGGAATCACGGTCACCCTGATTTTGTGGACCCCCTCTGCCTCGTGGGCAGCGACTACTATTATTACCTCCCCCTCTGCCCCTGGGGAAGGATTCAACACGTGCATCCTAAAAAACTCTCTGGGATTTCTTGAACCACATTTTTCCACCTTTCTGACCCTTAGGATAGGGTCTGGAAGGGACGGAAAAACGTACCCCAATGGCAGAGAGAGTTTTCCCTTCCTGCTCGCATCTGGTGAAAGTGTCCTTGACTTTCTGTCCAAAGAGTGAGAAACCATCGAAAGGGTAGACTTAAAAGGTACCGCAAAATTACACAAGCATATCTAGGAGTGCCTCCTTAGGGAAACTCCTGAACCCGCTGCCCTGCTTGCTCCATCTGCTGCATATCAGTCTCATGGAGGAGTTAACTATGGAATCTAATGTGGATAGCTGAGAAGTCACTTTGTCTGAAACCCCTGCAGCTAATGAACCTTGTAGAGCATCTCCTAACTCCTTCAGGAGATCTCTCTATAGTCTAGTAAAGTGCGTAAGGTAGTTCAGTAATTGAAGGGTAAAAGTTGCTGACGAGAAAATATGCTTCCCATATTTGTCCATTGTTCAAGACTCCTTGTTTGGTGGATGGACAGATGAGGATGTTTCAGAGAGTTTCTTCTTGGTGGCTGCTGCCACCATCATAGCATCTACAGGGACGCCTTTAGTAAGAAAATATTTTTCCGCTGGAGCTGTTACGAATTTATTTGGTCTCCTGGGGACCGGTTCCATAGTATCTGGTGACTCCCACGCCTTTCGACTAACCAAATTAATCAGTTCATCAAAAGGCAGAGACACCTAGGAGGCTGAAGGCTGAGATCCAAAGGCCTTCAGGTATACCAACTCCTCATCAGAAGGGTTAATGGGCTTCCAGCTGCCTCTCTGCTTCAGGACTTCTAAAATATCTGCAAAACAGATATCTTCAAAGGGCAACCATGGGGACCATTCTGACTCCTTGCGGTCAGTATCTGAGGTGACTGACTCATCAGGTGAGTCCAGATGCTTCCTCTTGCATGTTTTCTTCTGAAGAACCTCCACAGAAGGGTATTCTGAGGAGGTCTTGGGAGAGTGGGACTCACCCAATGGGGCTACCTGAGGCCCCGAATCTCTGCTGTCCTGAGGATGGGATGGTGTTGAGACAGTTGCCGATGCCTTAGGGGGAAGACTACCAGTACCCTTGTGTAGAGCTGTAGGAAGGGACAGCACACTCCTCATCAGCTCGAAAGCAGGTCTCCCAGCTCCAAGGATGCCTCCTGTTCTGAAGAAATAGAAGGAATCCCCAGCTCCAAGACCGTCTCCAAGCCCAATGTAGGAGCCGAGTTCACCTGTGCCGAAGCCCCAAGAGGTAAGCTTGGAACCAAGGAGCTCAGGTCCGAGCATCCCCCCCCAGAACTGACCAGATAGCTTCAGCTCCTAGACACCTCAGAAGGCACCAAGGGTGTCTGAGCAGACAACAGTTCCAAAATCTCCTGAATGGGTCTCGGGACCGAAGGTTCTACATCAAGCAGTACTTGGCACTCCGGCTCTGAAAATCCAGCTTGGCTTGGAGGAGGAATCATTGTGGATGAAAGAGTCTTAGTTGGTTCTGGAACCAGTTGTGTCAGAGCCGAAAACAATTTAGCCAGTGCCAGCAACTTCAGAAGTCTGCGCACTACCCTATCCACATCATCGTCCGATAAGCTCCTTGAGGACCTGGAGGAAAGGGTTGGTGAGTGAGATCTCTTCAATATAGGAGATCTTAAGGTAGGGGAGGCCAGTGTTAACTCAGTGGACCGGCTCCAAAAGCTAGTCTCTTTGGCTCCGAAAGCTGTGGAGCCGAAGGACTTGACTTGTCCAATTCAATGATCCTGTGGAGCCTAAGAGACAATTTTGTCCAAAATTTTTAATGCTTTTTGAGGTGATTCTGAATGAGCAGATGAAGAGGAAGATGGTCCCTCTGAAGGTTTGTCACCCCTTGAAGAAGGGGACAGGTTTAGAGGAGGTACTCTGGCTTTCTAAAGCTTCAGCAAAAGGAGTTTTTAGGAGCCCTCTGACTATCAACTTGTTCTTCCATTCCTGCAAAACAAGAAAACTGTAAGAGTGACAGAAAGTACATGACTCCTGCAGGTGAATGGTCCCCAAACAAGAAACGCATACACTATGTCCATCAGTTAGAGACATTTTTTGTGAGCATTTCTGACACTTTTTAAAGCCAGATGGCTTAGGTTCCTTCTCTCT
Source organism: Protopterus annectens (assembly GCF_019279795.1). Classification (NCBI taxonomy): domain Eukaryota; kingdom Metazoa; phylum Chordata; order Ceratodontiformes; family Protopteridae; genus Protopterus; species Protopterus annectens. The sequence continues at coordinate 29,622,298 of NC_056737.1, forward strand.
ACTTTTCTTAGACATCATGAGAAGGAAGCACAAACTCCCAATACTATAAATGTCAGGCAATAACTACAAGAAATAGTATAAGCAGAAACAAATTAAGACACAAAATAAATATATATATCCTAATAGCACAGTATAATAATAAAACACAGCACATCTACTTAAGAAATATATCAGGAAGGAAAATACAGCTCTGCCCTCTAAGTTAAACGGGCGCTAGGCCCTCTAACTTAAATGGACCTTGCACTGCTGTTAAATAAGGGAGCAACATTTACTTAAACCCTCTAACTTAAGCGGGTACTTGGCTCTCTAACTCAAACGAGCCAAGAATCACAGACAAGGAAATTATAAACTAGACAAACGGACCTACACTAATGTTTTGACGGGACAGAAAGAAAATATGTCTTGCGACTAAACAACGGCCAACCAAGCAATAAACACAGTAGAACAAGATTAAACAGCACACGCAGAACAACAGCAGAGAGAAAACTATCTATATAAAGGCTCTATCACTACTTGTAGACAAAAAACAATTAGCAAAATGGAAGAAATATAAGTTTTTATAAAACTTAGCCATGGCCAAGGAGAAGAGCATCCAATCTTGTTAAGCGGCAAACGAGATCTGGGGAATCACACACTGCATGATGGGATAGGTGTTCAGCCACGAGGCAAGTAAAAGACTTTGAGCTATAGTATGTGGCCGAGATGGAGCCGAGGATGGGCTCCGAACCCAACCAGTAAGAATGAAGGCGAGATAGGACAACATAACATCTTTTAATTAGAGCATTATGACAAACAGGTTTTGGAAAGAAAACAAACGTTGGCACAAACACCAAGTCTCCAACACGTAAAAACGCAAATTTATTGTGAATACAAGTACGGGAAACACAAATAAAAAACAGTCAAGTGCTTTTCGCCTCTAAATAGCAGACTTCTTAAGACCGTCAGAAAAAACAAACTCTCCACTTAAATACATACCACATGGTAATTTCAAAATGTATTAACCAATAATGTTTGGTTAGTCATTAAATGGTTAGTCATAAAGTGACATCAGCAACAATACATGAAGTGAAATAAAGAAAAAGAAAATGTAAATATAACTATATGGATGCGTTTATAAATTAAGTAAATATAATACATGTATATATAATGTATAATAAAAAAACACTGTCTGATTCTCGTCTAGTAGAGAATACTTTCTCTTACTACATATTAAAAAATCCTCTAATGCTTTGGCTAGAAAAATGAAAATGAAGGCTTTCTGGAAGAAAAACGGGGTCAGGTTAGGAATGGCTCACAAGGTCTCTTGAACAGTCATTCTGACATACTGAGCTGTCCTTGGTTTTGGGAGGTTAGAGAATTCTTTTTGGAAACTCCCTTTCTGCTCCTTCTTAAATGCCTTTTTACCTGAATTCTGTTGAGACTGCTATTACTCTGTTTTGTGCTAAAAATACAAAAGGAGGATGAAAATCCCTTGGACAATTTGGGATAGGAGGGGTGAAAATTTCAAAGATTCCCTGGATCAGCTTCACCCTTTTCATGACACATTTTGATTATCTCTGCAGCACAAGAGCCAAACGTTAAATCTTTATCCAATGAAGAATTTAAAATCTCATTTTTTATCATCATCTGGAAGGTTCTGAGACTAAAGCTATGCAAACCTCCATAAAACAGCACCAGTGGCCATAACCCTGGAAGAAGTATCAACAGAATCATACACAGACTGCAAACAATGAGACATGTGCAAAAGAAGAAACAAAGTTATTTAAAGCAGATTTTTCCTCACAAGAAGAAACTGCAGATTAAACATTCCTCATAAATTAACAAAGAAGCAAAAGGAAACAAACTGTAAAAAAACACCTCAGCAGGGATCCTTGCGAAAAACACTGTTTAATCTTTAAGTGCGATAGTTCCAATACACTTTTCGTTGAGACCAAACCCAACTTCCTCAGAAGATAAAACATAAAACAAAGAACCATGGGCTGTGTAATAGTTATATATCAGTTGTAAACCACACCCATCAAGGTTCCTTAATTAATTAGTTAAGCATATACATTGCTGCATTTTAAACAAACATTGCTAAAAAAGTTTATTGTCAAAGCCATAGTAATTAAAAATATACCCAATATAAAAGTATTATAAGGAGATATGTATAAAAACTGTAGTATTAATAAAATTATGTGAACTTATCTCCAAGTTGTTCAAGTGTGTTCAAGGTTTATAAATTTCACAAAATCATTGTGAAAAGTCATTATAAAAAACTTGGGACCAAATTCCCTTTTCGATTTAAAATGTATGGTCCTGATGAAAATAGGACCATAGGGTTTCAATTGCTGTAAGGTCAAAATTAGTAACACGAAATTCCTTGTAAAGTTACCAGCCCCCTAACCAAACCATGGAACAACCAGAACACTACTATGGAACGGACTAGTGTGGTGAACAAGGCAATATTCATACCCACCTACTTTGGGTTCCAATTTTCCATTAATGAGTATTTGTGCAAGATGAAAAGTAGGTACCCATTAATTTTACCCTGTCTTGGTCTGTGTACATTAACTCTTCCTATAGATATGTATCGAACGAACCTAGTTGGAATATAATCTTTCGTCCTATTTTCTACTTTAATTTGGAAAGTACAAGGTACCTCTACCATTGTGTATAATCTAGGACAAACTGTTAAATTTCCTGAAACCTATCTCTCGAGGTTCTTTAACCTCAAGATACAGGCTATAGAACTTGTCTCGTTTATCCCTGCCACTGGTTAGCATTCGTCCGAAGTTGCCAGAGTAGTTCTTTTCTCTCCAACTTCAATGAGTCGTGCCCTCCTCTAGGGTCCCTCACCTGTTGATCTATCACTTTGAACCTAAACTCATGGTTGATGTGTTCATTGTGGTGTCTAGCTAGTGCGTTAACCTGGTTGTTATTCCTGATGTTATAAATATGTTCGTACACCCTTTCTTTCAATTTTCTATCGGTTTTACCGATGTAGAATGCAGGGCACTGGAGGCACTTTGCTAGGTATACCACCTGCATGCTGTTACAGTTAGCTTTGAAGTTCATTTTAAATTTTGAGTCACCTATCTGAAAGTCACTCCCCTCATCTACATATTGACAATACTTACACATGTTGCACTTGAACATGCCAGGTTGCCTTGTACATACTTGCCTGTTATTTTCCAATAGTTGCTTTAAATTGTTCCCTCGTTTGTAAGTTACCATAGGTTTATCTGGTAATACCATTCGGTATTTACTGTCAGTTAACAGGAGGTCCCAGTTTTTCAAAAGGATTCTATATAGGACTTGAGAGTCCATATTAAAAGTACTACAGAATCTCCAAGAGAAGTTGTTTCCACCTGCCACCCTACTGTCCTGTATTATAGGGTCGGTTTCTGTACTAATGTCCCTGTTCAGTATTGGGACATAGACTTTTAGGGTCCTTTTAAGTTTCACCTCATCTACAATCTCTTGTAGAAAACTGTGTGGGTACCCTCTCTTTAGAAAAAATTCGGTCAACAGATTACATTCCTCAATAAATTCTGCTTCTTTACTTACCATCCTAGCCGCCCTAACCAATTGGCCCTTGACCACTGATTTCTTCTGATGTCTAGGGTGGCAGCTAGAATGGTGTAGGAAGGAGTTAGAGTAGGTATCCTTCCGGTGAATTTTAGATACCCATTTGTTGTTGTCGTAATCCTTCCTCAAATCCACATCTAGATAATCTATTCTATGTTTGTTATATTTATATGTGAAAGAAAGGAAGTCAGTAGAGTTGTTGAACTCCTCTAACATTTTTTCAATTTCCTCATTGGTTCCATCATATAGTAAAAATATGTCGTCTAGGAACCTGGTGTAATAAATTAGTTTGGCATTTGGAACATCCTCTGGGAATACGAATGATCTTTCCCAAAATGCCATCACCAGGTTAGCAATGCTTCCCCCACATGGGGAACCCATTGCTACACCTATTTCCTGGTGGTAGATGGCATCTTGGAACATCAGGTAATTATAGGAGAGAACAGTATCAATTAGTTCGCCCATCAGTTGGACTTCATCGGATGGTGCCCCCAATAACCGTAACATGTCGGTTACCCATTCAATAGCTATATTGTGAGGTATTGAGGAATATAGATCTTTTACATCAATGGTAACTAGTTGACTGTCTGGAAAGAATCCTACTTTATTGATGGATTCTAAAAAAGACCATGAGTCCTTTGTTATCTGTTTCTCTCCTTTCACATATTTTTGGAGGGTTCTATCCAGTACTTTAGCACAGGTATAAGTTATACTATTTCTCCCATCCACTAATGGTCTCATTGGTGGGTTGTCGATGTTCTTATGGATTTTAGGGATACCAAATAATACTGGAGTTCTAGGTGCCAGTTGTTGCATGTAAGTATATGTATCCCTATTTATCCTAGCTTCAATGTATAACTCTTCAATGAACGACTTTACCCTGGAATGGGCTCTGTTCATTTCATTGAGAGAGGCTCTTGAATAGGTGTCACTACTGAGAATGTTCTCCATCCTTTTGTTGTAATCACTGCATGTCATTATAGTGATACCACCCCCCTTATCAGGTTTCATCAAACGTAGGGGTGCTTCTCTAAGTAGTGCCAATTCAAACCTCTCCTCCCTTTTAATATTGTGTGCCATATGCCTCTCATTGGTTTTATATTTTTTGAGGTTCCTAAAGTCAAGTTCTGTAACTTTCTCAAATACAGCTAGTGTGGGGTTCAAGGGGGGATTAAACACACTTGAAACGTAAAATTCTGACCCAACATTCATCACATTACCCATCAAGTATAACAAATTTAACTTTCTGGTAAATAGTTTTAAGTCAATTAAAGTTTGTGCCAGGTCGAAATGAAATGACGGAACAAAGGTATAACCTTTTGCCAACAGTTCTACTGTGTCAATACCTATGTTGTAATCTGTATAGTTATACACTTTAAAGTCCCCATCTTTGTTGGACAGTATAGTACAATTCAAGTGTCCATCAGAAGTTTGGGCTCTTGTTTTCGTCCTCATATAACTCATTTACCACCTCTTCCTCCTGCTTCCCTTCCTCCTGTTGTTCTGTTTGACTTTGTTGGGAGCTTCTGGTTGAAAATTTTTTGAGTGGTATATGACATCAGATGCCCCAGACTGGTGGCCCCCAATCGTTTCATTATCTTTACTATGGAAATTGCTTCTTGTACTCCTTCTGGTGTTATTATTGTTAGATCCTCCATTTTGACTTGCCCCTTCCTCCTCCCATACCAGTGCCTCTCCATTCTCAGGTTCCCCCTCTGTGGGTTCAATGGTCAACCCATTGGAATTCGTTAGATTAAACTGGGTTGGGGTAGTCATGGAGGAAACTGGTAATTTGGGGTAAGCTTTCCCCTCTTTATAGTCCTTTAAATTCCTCATAAATTCACAATTTGTCAGAACAAACTTTAACATATGAACCTGACAATTAAAAATTCTGAAAACCAAAGACACAAAAGTATGAACTTCTCTTCCATACCTATCAATAAATTTCCAATCCTTATCAGAAAAAGAAGGCCTGGAATTAACTAGGTGCTTAGCGGCAGTGGGATCAACTAAGTCTACAGCTGCTGGGTCAGGTTTGGGAATAGTGTATACAAATTTAAAAGACACAGGAATTTTAAATATCCTATGAATGTTTTAAAGGACAGCTGTCCTGAACAAGAAAATAGCAGGCAGTAACACACATCCTCTAAAGCAGACAGAGCAAGAGGAATGGGTGTAACTGCTGGAAAATCCTTCTGCAAAAGTCATAGTATTTTCTGAAGGACTGCGAAACCTCAGTGCTCTCTCACTTATAACACCAGCACATTCTTGCAAATCGAGCAGAAAAAGAACCCCCCCACAGGGAGAATCAGCTCTCCTCAGACTCTGAATCAGAAATATGAGGAAAAAACACTGAATCTGTCCCTGCATCTTCCTGTTCAGATTCAGAATCCTTAATTTCTTCAGGAAAAGAGAAAATTCTTTCTTTTACGAGGAACTACCTGACAAGAAGGATCAACTGCCTGAATTAAACCCTGAGCCAGACCCAGTAAACTACTTCTGTCTAAAGAAATTTGAGGAGGAGTAGATATATGCTTGTTTTTCTGTTTCTTGTTGACAGGAAAAGTAAGGCCAACCGTGATAGTAATGGCAGTCGCTGCTTCTCTACTGATAAGCACAGCAATCTGGCACAACAGGGAAAACTTCCCTGTTCTGCCTCCCAAGACCAACAAGACTGACTCTCTCTTGCCCACCGAGAGGTCTCCAACAGCCACATAAGAAGTGATTAACCCTCCCAGTCCATAGTGGCTGTAGATCCTACACTAGGAGAACCTGGGATAAAAGATGAGTGGTCTGAGGTAGAACAAATGGACACACCAGAGTCACCCACCTGCTGATGAGGCAAACTGCTAGCCTGCTGTGGTGGCAAAGGCTGTTTGCATAACTTTTTTCTTTTTGTGGCTAGGAGGAGGACCAACTGTGGGACTGGTAGCCCGTTCCACGGTCAAGTTGGAAATGGTCTCTCTTTCCCATAGAAGACAAGGAACAATTGCCAGTAAAACTATTTCAGAAAAGTTACCATTTTTTGGACAGAAAAAACACAATAAAAAGCACTTTCAAATACTATGCCAGCCCCACCAAAGAAAAATAAATGCAATTTCTCCACACAAAATATGTTTTCATTTAGTTAACATTATTTTTAAAGTGACAGAAAAAAATAACGCTCTACTTAAATGCACATCACAGTCTCTTAACAGTCCATTAAAAGAGAACATTCCTAGCTTTAAAATAACTTTCCTGAAAAGGAAAGTAATAAAACATCAACGCATTGTTAAAAATGGAAGGTTTTCTCTCTCCAAAGGGAACTTACCTGCCCAGCAAAGGAAAACACAAGCAGAGCATCAATCATCAAAAGTCTCTGAGGAGCATACTCTTCGGCAGCAGTACAGCTCTGAAGGTTTTTGCACTCAAGCTTGTCTTGTAGCCAGCTCTGCTCAAGCAGCGCAATAGTTTGAGCAAGTGGAAGGTAGCCTGAAGCTGTGGAAGCTGGCTGGACATTATATTCTTGGCAAGATATAACTGATATAGCTAAGGCTATTGTGGCAGTGATCAATATGATGAACATCCCTCCTGATAACAACAGGGCTATGTTGGGTGTAACCTAAAAAAAGAGCAACTTCAGATTCGTTATCCCCCAAAGATCACATTTTCACAGTGTTGCACACAAACCACTCTGAATAGCCAAGTGTATAGTGAAGTGGCCTTAGAAAAAAAGCAATTTTTACTGGGTAGTGAGTTACATAATGGCAGAATATGACAAAGCTAAAGTCAACATAAAAGATTCTTTTCCTTGTTTTTGTTTCATGCCTGCCAACCAACAAGCTTCACTCAAACAGGATTGAGGCTGCTCATTCTCCTATACTGTGCATCCCCACTATGAGGTTAAGAGCCATCTTGAGGGACAGTCATACATGCAGCCAATGACATGGTCTGTTCCTTTGTTGGCATCCTTGTAATGAAATAATTACGTAAGCCCTAACCTTTCCCTCCGAGTTAAATACGTGTGACTCATTTACAGAGGCAACATCTACACCTTCCTCACATGAGTGTACATTCCTGTACACCAACAAAGAAGGCTACCAAGCAAACATGGCTTGGAAATCTAAATGAGAACCACAAGGTCATGTCCTGCTTCATCTTCCTTCCACTGAGGGGACTGTAGCATTGTTGGAACCTGTTTTTTTCCCTCTCCCCAAGGACAGATACATCCATCCTTCAACACCAAATCCAAAAACTATTCAAGCCTCTAATCAAATTCAGGCTTCCTGGCCAACAGAGCTGGGAACTAGAAACATTTGCTATGCTGCTTCTGTTGCCATAGAAGGACAAAGCTCTGACACTAGCCCAGGTGACCTGAGTGGCTTGGGCACATGATGTAGCTGACTTGGTGGGGGGATAAAGAGACTATATCTACTTTCTGTTCCCCAGAGGGTAAGGAACAGGATGAAATATTGGCATAAAACAGGTCGCTCATTGTAACCCTAGTGGAGACCTGGTCTCAGAACAGATGCCAGGTTGGGTATGCAATCACCAGGGAGACAAAGCCATCCTAGAGCCTGAGAGAGTTATTCTCCTGCAGGCATCACCTCATTGCTCACCCAGACTGCACATAGGAACACAAACACTCAAGGGGATAGTATCATAACTTACCATACCTCCCACTGTCTGCTAGCAGCAGTGGTGGCTTCCAGACTGGCCTGCCTCCCATGGATAATCTCCATCAATGCCAGGGTGACCTTGTCCTGGAGGGGTTGAACACCTGATTGAAATTTCTGTAGACACCTACAAAGGTTGGATGAAGCATAGGGGAACCAAGTTGCAGTGGAGTTAAAACAAATCATCCACTATAAAAGGACTGGAAAAAAAGGATTTGTTTGCAACTGCAAGCACCTTCTTCCCAACAGTACAAAAGACTAACAGTTGTAGTGCTTTCCTTAATACATGCATCCCCTGCAAGTAGAACCTGAGCTGGTGGCGACTATTCAGAGTATGAAGGGTTATTTCTCTTCTGATTTCTGTCCTGACAAAGACAACAGAGAGATGAATGGTCTGATAAAAGGGAACATTTAAAGCCTTTTTAAGGAGGAGCCTGCAACTCCATCATCATCCTGTTGATGGTGATGCGTGTGATGGTGTGAGGTACTGCCAGCTATGCCAGGAGAAGGAGGGCAGTGGATGTGTAACATATGCCAGCACAGCTAGCTGGAATTTAGTCAAGAATTATATGTCATTTGTATATCAAACTGATTTGCCTCTGCTGAAAAATGCATTTGTAAAGCTGCCTGTGTTAAAAATGTACCAACAGTGGGCTCTGACTGTATTGCAACTGATTAACTCCATATATTTTAACAAATGTTACTGGAAGAGAAGAGGTTAATCTTAGTCAAGCTAACTTTGAAAAATAGTAAGAAATTAAACTACCTGATTTAAGCCATAAAGATTAACTCTTACTGTTCTGACTGCAGCCAAAGACTAAATGTCTGTGTCAGAAAATGGTTTATTAGCTCATGTAGGAAGAGTTTTATGGCTTTATGACTTCCAGGAGCTGCAAAAGAGCTTATCAAAGCTCTATCTGTGTATGGTAACACATATGTGTGAGATTCTGGGTCAGTTGCTAGGAATGGGGGTAGTATGGGAACCAGAAGTTAGATGACCAGATGTATGTGATGTCATTCTGTAATCCATCACAAAATGATGTTTTAATACTAGATGAGATTGAAGTCTCAGTGCACTCTGTTTTTAGAGCCTGACAATGAAGGAAGACCATTCAATTACTTCATCTTGCCTTGCTCTAGTAAGTGACCAGGGAATAGTAATTCTGTAGATCAGTCAGGAAAATATAGTGAGGTTAGTTAATACTGTTTTTCTGTATCTGTGTGAATCTCTTCATCTGCGTTATTTTAATATTTCCTGTGATTGAAACACTTGTGTTTATTGTAAATATATATTTACTCTTTTCATGTTCTTTTATCATTTAGTATTAAATATATTTAAACTATTCATTGTGGCTGGTCCTTTAGAGAATATTTTAAACTTTGAGAGTACTTATTTGGTGACTCTGTGGCCAGTCCTGAAACCCTTACTGCTTTGGTCAAAACACTACCATTTGTACTAATATTAATTTCATTCAGTGAAAATTAGGTAACCTTGTAAGAGCCATAGAGTAGCTGGCTTTGGAGTGTCTGGTGGCAGTAACTACCTTATAGTCTGGGCAGAAGGGGGCATAGCTAGTAAATCTGTGCCAGTCTTTCATGTGTGTATGTGTGTGTGTGTGTGTGTGTGTGTGTGTGTGTGTGTGTGTGTGTGTGTGTGTGTGTGTGAAAAATCAAATCTCAAAGAGTGTGTGTGTCAGCTGCTTGGAGCAGGGACACAAAGCACTGGTTTCACAGAGAGGGTGCTGGAGGACTTGGTTTGGACACTCGGCTGAGTACTCAACTCTACAGCTATGCCAGTGGGGAGTCTTACTGGGGATTGGAGAGAGAGAGAGAAAAAAAAACAGACTCCAGACAGAGGGTGTTCTCTGTGTGCTATTAAGGGAAACTGTGCTTGATAGGAAATCAAAAACTGAGCCAAGCTGAACACCAAGGATAAACTTTAGTGTACCAAACTCACTTTATTCAATGCTTTCGTCCTAAGATTTCTTCAGAATACTTCAAAATCACAGTCTGTTCATTTAAATACATGCCTTCAACCAATAAAAATCTAACATCAATTAACTAATTAAACTTATATTTTTAACATAAGATATTTTTAAAGAATCGTAGAGTGTATCTAAACAAATAATTATTTTTTATTGCATTTTAAATTTTCATTTAGGTTTTATTAAAAAATTTACATGTTTAATTAGTTAATTGATGTTAGATTTTTATTGGTTGAAAGCATGTATTTAAAAGAACTGACTGTGATTTTGAAATATTCTGAAGAAGTCTTAGGACAAAAGTGATGAATAAAGTGATTTTGGTGCGCTAAAGTTTATCCTTGGTGTTCAGCTTGGTTCAGTTTTTAGTTTCCTGTTGAGTTCAACTATTTTGGAACTGACATTGAACGGATTTTTTTTTTATTAAACAGTGTTTGATGCAGACAGCTGCATCTGGAAATACTGTGTGTATCCATTTTTGTTCCAAGTAAACATCCCTCTCTAGTGTCAGCGGTAAGGATTCAGGCTCCCTGATTACTGTCCTAGAGATGGGATGTTAGAATGGACATCAGGGCTGCCCTACAATCCACACCACTGCCGTACAGTATGGGTCTATATCAGCATTTTGACAATGTAATAGTTCGAATCACAAAATATCGAACTGAAATGATCAAACTATTACATTTTCGAATGCCGATCTAAAAAAAAAAAAAAACCTAAAGGGTAGGCAACCCCCATACCCCCGCTATTTAAATATACCACCTCCGAGTCCGCACTACATTTTAGTAAATGGAAATCTCCCCTTACGGAGATTTCCGTTTACCAGTTTGATGTTCTGCACTTTCGGCATTCTCGTTTCTACAATATCAAATTCGATACTGTCAACCTTCGAGATGTTGATAGGAACCCGTACAGTATACATGAGGTGAATAGCCTTAAGATAGTAAGTCAAATAAACACTGCTTTGTTGGGCTATGACCACTACTTATGACATCCAGATAAGCTTCACAATGAATAGCTAAATAGCACAGTTATGAGCAATGACATCCCAAGAATTCACTCAGTCTAGGCCTTTGATTGCTAAATTACTAACTGTAATGGTACCTTGGCTAAAACTACTTGGCATTCACACATGTACAATGTTTTCTAGCTGTCCCTAAAATAAAATTTTCAGTGGCACTATCCTTTCCTACCTTTTCATTAACACACTGCCATCAGCCAGACCAATCCAACATACCAGCATCATAATTATTGCACTTGTAATATCAGCCAACCATACTATTTATATACAGTAGACATCTAAGCAGTAATTTTCTTAAAAAAAAATGGATGCCAACAGTTATAATTCACAAATTTCTGCAGTCAACCTTATACAAATTAAGAAGCAGTCAGGATAAAGCTTTTAAAATAGAACACTGAAATTCTTTACTTAATAATGTAATACAGTTTGATAATTAAAGACAAAAACTACTTTATCATTTTATAAAAAATGCTTTTAAGAGGAGTCTGATGGCATAACAACAACAATTATCATGGTAGCTGGTCATAACTAACATTGACTGTGAATAAATGCAATCTGTCTGCCTCGTATTTCTAAGACTACTTAGCAGTTGTGAAAAATTTATAAGCAAAATTCTATCTACAACTATATGGGCTGTATTCTGCCTAGGATACAACAACCGGCCAGGTTCACAAAGCTCTAGCATCCTGTCAGCAGCTGAAGTGCAGACAACTCAGGACTTTTCTCGCCCATAAGGAGTAAAAGAGCTTGCTCATCCTGAATCTCTAAAAGATATTAACAGTAACAACTTTATATCCCAACAAATAACTATCTACAGAAGTAGGGGGATGGAGGCTGAATGCAGCTGCTGCACCAGTGAGGTATACAAACATCTACTGTTATGATATAAGTGTAACTAACATAACTGTACTGTGTATATTCATCATTCTCACTGCTGCAGTAGCGTTTGGCTATGTGAGTTGATAACTAAAGCCTATTCAACCAAAAAGGAAGATGGATAAGGATCCAGGAGCTCCTGGACTCTACTAGTACAGATCATGCACCAATAAAAACTAAGATAAAGATGCAGGGTAATGAAGTAAAAATGAGAGACTAGCACTTCCTAATTAATCTTCAAAAAGAGGATTTTAAGCAATGGGTAATGGAAATAATTTGTAAGTTATAAGGGAAGACAGAAATTTCTTCAGAAGGGATAGCTAATGAATGGGATGAAATTAAAATGGAATTTAAAACATAGCAAAAATAAGAGAGAAAGAAACATGGGGAAAAAAGCAATACAAATTCTTTAGTGGTGCTGACAAAAAATATTTTTTGGGGGGGTTCTTCTTTCCTCTACCTTGTCTTATGGCCTTCCTACCCAGTGCCCCACCATCCATCACTGTGATCTACTAGCCACTTCCTACCCCTGGACTAACACCAATAGGGCTGGGGCCAAAGCTAATCTTAAGGGCATCCTCTGGAGTCTTGATCATCCACCTCTGCCAAAGGGGGCCTGCTTATTATCTAGCCTTATTTCCTCCCTCCAATGACCCTCACTGTAATGTCCGAGGGGTGGGTGATCAATGGGAATGTGCAGTGTATCATTCTGCCTCTGCAGCAGCTCAGCCATGTCCACCACCCTTAGCCCCTCTTTGGACCATGTGCCATGCCTCTCAGTTACAACATCTGCAGTCTCCACTAAGTAGCATCAGTTTCCCAGTGCCACTAACACAACGTGGGTAGACTGGTCCATAGGCAGGGCTTTATCCCTCAAATTTCATTGCATGACAAACATTTAGGTATTGCAGAACAAGGGAAACCTCACAGAACAAGAGAAGGAGCATCTACAAGTGCTAAAGGTGAAATAAGGACGTATATGGAAAATGTGTACAAGTATACAAAGGTGTAAGTATTTTTTTTCTTTAACAACTCCAAAGCACAAAATCTTTTATCACAACAGAGGCAACAGAAACTAGAAAGGCTTGTTGGAAAACTTAGGGAGTTTGTAACAGAAAAAATAATCATACATCCTGCAGAGGTATTAAGAGATATTCTGGAAATGTTACGAAAAATTTTATGAAGCAGAGTAATGTGTAAACCAAAAAAGGTACAAATGGAAATATTTATGGAAGTCCTAATTATGCCAAGGTTAGAGAAAGATAAGGCTCAACAATTAATGGCTACTATAGGAAGAGATGAGATAAAAGCAATTGTGTATAAATCAATCAACATGGAAGTATCTAGGGGATGGGGTTTGACATAATAGTAAAGGTGTTTACCTTGTAGACACAAAGTAGAGGGTCTGAGTCTCAACTTTGAGGGAAACTGGCCAGACGTAAAATGGCCCACAAGTTAGCTTATTACATACCTATGAACAGATGGCATTCCTGTGGAAGTTTGAAAATTGAGAGGGAAGAATGGGATAAATCTTTGGAAGTTTTTGTTTAATGGTATTTAAAAAGGGGAAAAGAAAGCCCAAACACTTTGAAAAAAAGAGGTGTGGCGGTTGTATTATCCAAAGAAGGTAAAGACCCTTCAGACCCAATGTCTAAAAACTAAGCCAAAACTGAAATGAAGAAAAACAAAAGGAAAACAGACATGAGGGCCAGGAATTTACTGGAGAAAATTAACAAAGCAGCCAAGTACTAGGACAAATAACCAGAGAAGGAAAGGTAGTACTGCAAGATGAGGCCAATCAAAAGTTTGGGTTGCAGGTTAGAGACTGCATTCTTTACCACTGATTGATAATAAGAGTACAGGTAAACAGAAAGGGATAGCAGAGTGCCACCTAAAAGACCGACTGACAGTGTTTCTAACTGAGTCAAAAAAACAGAAGCTGTTGTTAAAAAAGTTTTAATTAGTAGGGCACATAAAATATTACACAGATTCATAAGTGTATACTAGGCCAACAAACACTACAACCCTTTTAAGCCTAGCCATGCAACCCAAATGTGACCAACCAATTTGATTTACATAAGGGGTGATTTACTGTCTGCCTCGGTTCATCAGAGACATAGGTGCTAGATCAGGGGAGAATTCTAGTTGCCCAATCAATTAAGTTACACTTAAACACGGTTAGGGAGGAACTCTGCTTCACATACATGGGGAGACTGCTCCACAGAATGGGAAAGGTGTTTACCTTATAGACATAGGCAGAGGGTTTGATTCTCAGCTCTAAGAACCATATCTGTCTCTCCAACATGTCGTATTTATGTCACAAGTAAAGTTTCATAAAAACAGGGTCCAGGGACACCTTGTATGCCAGGCAAAGATCACCTCTTAGTGTATGATGCAGAGTAAAAAGACAGCGCTTTCAGACAGAGTATGACATATTGTTTACTGAATGAGCACAGGGAGTAATTAACAAACCTTGCTGGACATTACACTTGCTGCATGTGTCTGATCAGGTGCATACTGAAGAGGGCTGCAGTGTTAATGGGATTTGGAGGGGAAATGAATTTAGGGAATTTGCCTTGGAATATTTCCTGTTACTGGTTTAAATGGGGTTATGGAGTTGATTTTGATTTCAAAGGAGACAACTTTATGGCCAGACCTTACCAGGGTGCAGCATTCTCCCATATTTGTGAGTACGAGGTCAACTATGTTGGAGCCTCTACTAAGCATATTCCCTATTTGGTCAAGGGTGCTTGTATTTACAAAGTCCAGGAATCTCAGTGCCTGTAGATTTGAGGTTGTGTAAGATTTCCAGTCTATAACGGGGTAGTTAAAGCATCCCATGAGTAGGGTGTTAGCTTCGATGGTAAGAGTCTTCAGTAGGTCCAAGTATGCATTTTGAGCTTCTTGGGACATGGAGGGTGACATATAGCTGGCTAGGATAAAATATGGGATTTTGTCTATGATGATCTACGCATGGAGGAACTCCAGCATGTCATCCTGTTTGACTAACCTACAGGTATGCCTATAACTGATGTATATCGAGACACCTCACCCTTACCCTTGTCTATGCAGCTAATGGTCTAAAAGTGTGGAAGGCAATGAAACCTTGCACTTTTGGGGTATTCTTTGCCACTTTAAACCATGTCACGGTAACTACACAGATGTCTGCACTCCTGAGTGTGATGAGGGCTTAGAGAGAGTGTAGTTTTTTATTTTGACTCCTGGCATTGAGCAGTAACACCTTGACATTCAGATGATTTCATTTTGCGATGTCAATGGATTTGTCACTTTGGCATTGCCTCAAAAAGGCACTATGGGGTGGATTAAGTTTTAGCCAGTATTCAAAAGCTTAGAGGGACAGGTGCAGACCATCCTTGATAAAGAAATGTGTTCTTTTAACCATGTTCTCCCAAACTAACAAATATCAGATCCCTTCAGAATGACACTAGAAAGATAGCCAATTGTTCAGATCAATCACATTTTGCACACTGTATAAAATGACAAAAACAGGACCAAAGGGTACTATTTGATGCCAAAAACAACTGTATCAAGAATCAAAATAAGAATAATGGCACCAAATATCCAGGCTTCAGGTAAAAAAAAACTTTATAATAACAATAAAACAGCCAACACAAACCACCAAACAGATTAACTTCACTGCAACTTGAAATAAAAAGTCAAAAATAGAAGTCCACATGCAAGTGAAGTGAATGGCTGTAAAATATATCACTCTCAGTCTTCAAAGAATTGGTTCCTTGTTCCAAACCACGATAAGAACACCAACACGAACAATTCCAGTAAAAAAGATTTATTGTATGCTAGCACTGTCAGTAAGCGCTTTCACCTCCACGGCTTTATCAAACTACAAAGTGCATAGTCAGTAAAAACATTTAAATACAATAAAATCAAACCCAATAGGTTCAAATTAAAACAACTAGAAATGATATCATTAAATGAGGGCACACCTTTCCTAAGTTAACCCTTAGTGGTGAGCATATACTATGGTCTAAAAATCCTCTTCCTCTTAAGGGCAGGTTTCACTTGCACCTTGTCATTAATGCCATGGATTTTATCTGCCCTGAGCCTAATAATCCATTTAAGTTCACATTCTAAAAGGCAAGTATCTACATCCCCTCCCCTAATATTGGTCTTTAATTGTTGCAGTACACTAAATACAAACTCATGCTCAGCTCCCATTATTTTAATATGTTTCGCTAATGCATTACTGTCAGATCCAGTTCTGACTGCATATAAATGTTCACGTATACGTTCCCTGAGCTGCCTACAGGTCTTCCCAACGTAGAACGCTGTACAGGAAACGCAACGGGCCAAATAAACTACATATGTACTAATACAAATTTTATAGATGACAGGAAAGACTTTCAACACCCATTAACGAAAGTAGTGTATGTGTTCACCACAGATACAAGTTGTATCAGATAAAATCCCTGGCATTAATGACAAGGTGCAAGTGAAACCTGCCCTTAAGAGGAAGAGGATTTTTAGACCATAGTATATGCTCACCACTAAGGGTTAACTTAGGAAAGGTGTGCCCTCATTTAATGATGTCATTTCTAGTTGTTTTAATTTGAAACTATTGGGTTTGATTTTATTGTATTTAAATGTTTTTACTGACTATGCACTTTGTAGTTTGATAAAGCCGTGGAGGTGAAAGCGCTTACTGACAGTGCTAGCATACAATAAATCTTTTTTACTGGAATTGTTCGTGTTGGTGTTCTTATCGTGGTTTGGAACAAGGAACCAATTCTTTGAAGACTGAGAGTGATATATTTTACAGCCATTCACTTCACTTGCATGTGGACTTCTAAAAAAAACTTTATTCGACAATGTTATCGAGTTATGCGTTTACAAAATGATAACCATCAATTACAGACAGCCCTGAATGAACTAAAATCTGACTTTCTACAGAGAGGTTATAAGGAACATGAGATTGACTCTTGTATAGAAGCAGCATGGGCTGAAAGAGAAAATAAATGTAAACCCCAGCTGTACTGTCAGCTGCCTGTCGGGTGCCAGGAACCACCACATAACGCACGCACTCAGGCCACTCCACAACAAGTACAAATATGACTCTGTCATTGTCCATGTTGGTGTGAATGACCTGAGACATACCTCCCTGGACTACATGAAAAGAGACAAGGAAGAGCTCTCCAATCTTGTAGCCCAGCAGGTATGACCCTAGCCCTGAGTAGCATCCTGCCATCACCCAGAATGATACCACAGTACAAGGACAAAATGATTGACTTCAACAATTGGCTAAGCTTCTTGTGTCATTCTAAGGGAATCCAATACCTGTCTGCCTGGGATGACATGATCGACAGACCAGGATGCTTTGCCAGAGATGGCCTGCACTTATCACCCTTGGGATTCCGAATACTGGCAAAGGCTCTTGCCACCCCTATAGTGCCTTTTTTAGGGAAGGTTCAAATGACAAATTCACCACTGTAACAGGTACAAACAAGCAAAATCTGAGGGTAATGCTACTCAATGCTAGAAGTCTAAACCTCAAAATGCACTCACTCCAGGCACTCCTTAAAATGGAAAACCTCGACATCTGTGCAGTAACAGAGACCTGGTTCAAAGCTCCAGAGAGCACTCCTGCATTACCAGGCTATAATTCATACCACATCTTTTGGCTACCTAACCCGGACCGAAACACTAAAGGTGGAGGCGTGTCCATATTCATTAAGGATATCCACACCTCCAAGCTAGTTGCTCAGCATAATGCATCCAAGATTATCCAAGTTCAACTAACTCTGGGCACGACCGCAATCCAGATTGTAGCTTGTTACAGACCCCCCCCACCATGCCCCAAGATTCCCACTCCTCTTTTCTTGATACACTGGAAAATATTAGGGTACAACCCAACACCCTAATAATGGGTGATTTCAACTACCCCACCATTAACTGGGAAAACTACTCATGTACCAGCTCTTTTGCTCAACGTTTTCTGGAATTCATCAATTCCAATGCCTTGGATCAACCTATCCACACCCCCCCACCAGGGGCAGCAATATCCTAGACCTGGTCATCACCAACATGGGCGACCAGTGTTCCGCACCAGAGGTCAATTTCTCATTGGTCAGATCCGACCACAAGCTAATCACCCTACACATCCACATCCCGCTCCCACCCCCGTTAGGAAAACAACCGTAAAAAATTTCTCCAAAGCCAACTTCACGTTTTTTAAGACAGAAGTGGCAAACTTCACGACACCCATGCAGATGTACAATAGAGGTATGACTGCTGAATCCTACACAAATGCACTTTATAAGCACTTAGACGAGTGCATAGATCATGCTATCCCTAACAGAACCAAAATGCTATCCTCCAAAAAAAGGAAGCCAATCTGGTGGTCTTCTGCCATAAACAAACTCTACAACAGAAGGAAAAAACTGCTGCAAAAAAGAGTAAAATCCCATGACTGGAGGAACTCCTTGGTCAGCCACAGTAAGAAGCTGAGGTCACTCATAAAATCCTAGTTATGAAAACAAAATTGCCATTGATTCTAAAGACAACCATAAAGCATTCTGTAACTATGTCAAGAATCTCAATGGCAACACTCAGATCTGCTCTGAGTTACAGCACAATGGCACTAAACATACAGAAGCAACTGATATTGCCAACATCCTGGCAGATAGGTTCAGTGCTAACTTTACCCCCCTCTCACCCCCTAAAGGGCCCATCTCTATACCGGAAGAATGCAAAGTTCCTGTAATCACAGCTGCACAGGTAAAAACCTCACTCTCCAAAGCCAAGAATACAGCATCCATGGGACCTGACAACATCCCAGGCTGCCTTCTACACAAACTACAGAATGAACTGGCACCCCACCTAAGTACCATGTTCAGTCATAGCCTCACCTCAGGCTTTGTGCCCACTAAATGGTGCACTGCGAGGTTATCCCACTCCACAAAGGGGGAGCTATGAGAGACCCCGGGAACTACCGCCTCATTAATCTGACAAGCCTGGTCTGCAAGGCATTGGAACATATCATCATGGAACTCATAAACAAAGACATTGGAGATCTCCAAACTCTGGACCCCACACAGTTCCGGTTTGTAAAAGGCAGGTCATGTCTTCTAAACCTGATAGACTTCTTTGAAGCAGTCGCCAAAGCCATACATGAAGGTAAGGTGGTTCACACAGCCTATCTAGATCTCACCAAGGCTTTCAACACCATCCCCCACTATGGAATTATAGATAAACTCACTAAACTAGCTATAAATCCTTATGTCACAAGATGGGTTGTCAACTGGCTTACTGACAGAACCCACACTGTGAAAGTAGCAGACTCCAAATCAGACTTCAGACCAGTGACAAGTGGAGTACCACAGGGTTCAGTCCTGGGTCCTCTCCTGTTTGGTATCTACTTCTCTGAAGTACAGGCCAACAGAGAAGGTCTTTGGCTAACTAAGTTCGCAAATGACTGCAAACTAGGAGCCATAATCAAAACTCCTAACGATGTGGACATCCTACAAAAGGGCCTCACTGAGACCGATGCTTGGTGTCAAAGCCATGGCCTCAAGCTCAATGCCAAAAAGTGCATTGTCATCCCCTTTGGTAAAAACTCTGTACCCATGAACTACCACATAGGCGGTAGTCTACTTAACACTGAAAGTGTGATAACAGACCTTGGGACACAGGTGGCCAGTAGTTTCTCCTTTGATAATCACATCACCACAGTGGTCAGGAAATCCTTCTACGTGGCACACCTCATCACAAAAGGTTTCTCATCCAGATCCATTGAGACAGTGTAGCAATTGTCTTATTTTCTGACACCTACATAATCCTTAAAATCCAACATAGTATGCGAGAGGTGTACTTACACAGTGACATTGGAGGCTAAACTCTCACATCCAAGAGCACATCAGGATGTCAAAACTACACACACAACATCCACCTCACACAGCTCATACACAAGACTAATGTATGTTGAGGCAGTCTTCCTAAACAGCAAAGATTACCTAGACATCCTGTTGGAAAAGCTATGCCTAAGCAAGCCCAAAGACAGTCAGAAAAAAAACACCACCTAACACCACACATACAGTCACACTCAGTAAAGCCCCAAACACTAAGCCCTTAAAGCAAGCAAATACACTTACCAGGACTCTCATCATAGGGGACTGCATTGTAAGACATGCCAATGCCACTCTAAACAGGCTGAACAAGGAGAAGATAATTGTTAGTTGTTTATCTGGAGCCAGGATCTGCCAAATTATTCTTGCACTCAAGTCATTGGACTACAGGTACCAGTATGATTCCATCATAGTCCATGTAGGTGTAAGTGACCTGAAACTTACTTCCCTAGACTGTATGAAGAGAGAAACTATGGAGCTCTCTGACTTTATGTCTCAGGATGGTATGAGCCTAGCATCATGCAGCATATGATCATCACTGAGGATGATGCCACAGTATGTGCAAAATGTGAGAATCAAAATAGGAATAATGGCATCAAATATCCAGGCTTCAGGTAAAAAAAACACTTTATTGTAAGAAAAAAGTAAGCACTTTCACAAACATACAGATCGTTTCATCAGACTAATTTAATGCAACATCACTCCATAATTTAAAGCACTCGATATCCAATCAGTAGCTCTACATAATTAAACACATATACCTAATAAAAAGCACATTTGCATAGTATAAAAATCATTAGAAATTTATAAGTAAATAAAAACATAATAAAAACATAGTGGCATATCATTGTCTCAAAGAACGTCCCTTAAGGAAAGGTTTTAAGGAGGTGGCCCCATTGAGACCTGGTGGTTTATCTGCTTGTAGCATCAAAATCCATCTTTGTTCAACAGCCTCAGCAATATTCCTAACATCGCCACCCCTAATATTAGCATGAGTGATCTCTATAGCCATGAATTTAAAATTATGGTCAGTACCAAAGCATAGCCCGTGTTGGGCTAGTGCATTATTTTTCCTTACAATTCCTTATGTCCCTGTAGTGTTTTAGTATTCTATCTTTAAAAGGACGCTTGGTCTTGACAATGTAAAAAGCGTGGCATGTAGTACGAAAATAGAAACATACTAATTTAGTGGTTCTACAGACTGCATAAAATCTAGGTTCTATTTTAAAGCCATTGGTGGGATGCCTACTGAGAGCCCTATTATAAAAATATTTACATGCTGAGCAAGTTCTACATATATATGTACCTTGTTTATTAGGTAGTCTGCGCTCTGTATACATGTGCCCATGTTGGCACAGATGTCTCTTCAATTCGTTATTCTTAAAAGTAAAATGGGAAACCACATCTATGATACCTTTCAATTCTTCTATAGTATTTAGAATATTCCAGTTCTTCTTAACCATCTTGCAAAAGGGATCAAATATTGCTAGAAAAAGACACAGGTGAGTTTTCTGCGGAATCTGTGCCACTGTGGAATCAGCGACAACCACCCTCTCACTGAAATAAGGTTTACATTTATTTTCTCTTTCAGCCCATGCTGCTTCTATACAAGAGTCAATCTCATGTTCCTTATAACCTCTCTGTAGAAAATCAGATTTTAGTTAATTCAGGGCTGTCTGTAATTGATGGTTATCATTACGTAAACACATAACTCGATAACATTGTCCAATAAAGTGGATTTTTTACCTGAAGCCTGGATATTCGATGCCATTATTCTTATTCTGATTCTTGCTACAGTTGTTTTTGGCATCAAATAGTACCCTTTGGTCCTGTTTTTGTTGTTTTATACAGTGTGCAAAATGTGATTGAGCTGAACAATTGGCTGTCTTTCTAGTGTCATTCTGAGGGGATCTGATGTTTGTTGGTTTGAGAGAACATGGTTAAAAGAACACATTGCTTTATCAAGGATGGTCTGCACCTGTCCCTCTAGGCTTTTGAATACTGGCTAAAATTTCATCCACCCCATAGTGCCTTTTTGAGGCAATGCCAAAGTGATCCAATCAAAGCCAATATTGGATCTCTTTCAGAATCTTTATCTTAATGTCTGGGGGGGGGGGGGCAGACACAAATAACAGGGGGATAGAAAAGCACTGGAATGCAACTTCTTTGAGCTACAGGTCAATGGCCCCAGGCAGGTTAGAATTTCAGAAACTTTACATTAATTCTCTAATGGAGGATGGGACTGACACAAAGAAAAGTGAAAGGTGTGACAGTCCTTACTCTGGGCAAGTAATCAAGGAGCTTCAATCCCTACTACAAGCAAAAAGGAAACACACATTTTTTTCAGATGCAGCTCTCTGCACCAAGCACAATTTCCCTTAACAGCACACTCCAGACCTGGGGCTGGACTCTCTCTCTCTCTAGGCTTCAAACAAGACTCCACACTGACCACTTTGGAGATCTACGCCCCGGTTCCAAGTAGCTGACGCAGACACACACACAGACACACAAACACACACACGCACGCACACACACGCACACACACACACCTGGGAAAGGCTAGAACAGATTTAACAGCCCCCTCTGCCCAGACTATAAGGTAATTACACTGCCATCAGTCAGCTACAATAAGGCTCTTACAAGGGTACCCAATTAAACTGTGCAAAAATAATACTAATACAAATGGTACAGTTTGACCAATGCAGCAAGGCTTTCAGGAGCGGCCACAGTGTCACTAAAATAAGCATAAGTACTCTTAAGATGTTAAAAGTATTCTCTAAAAGACTAACCACAATGAAAGGTATAGAAATATTTAATAATGAATAATAAAATAGAAAACATGAGAATACTGAATATCTTGTTACAATAAATCATAGGAGATATAAAAAAATAACACAGTTGGACAGATTCACACAGATACAGAAAAACAATATTTAACTAATCTCACTATATTTTCCTGACTGACTAAAGAATTACTGTTCCCTAGTTAAGTTACTTACTACAGCAAGGCAAGATGAAGTGTGTTGAGTTGCTTACTACAGCAAGGCAAGATGAGGTGTGCAGTTGTGTGAGATATCTGTGAGAAATCTTTCCTGTCAGGTTCGGAGAAACAAAGTGCTACTGCAAGAGTTCCGGCATATCTTTCACTAATATCTAAAGAATCATTTCAGTGTTGGTTATAGAATGACATCACATCTGATCACCTGACTGATACAATACACACCCAGAGCTTTTCTAAGACCTGTTGCAGTATTTGAAAGCTACATATAAAACTGTTTCAAAAACTTCTACCCTTCCACAGTAGCAATTAGCTCACCCCTAAGGACAATACAGTAAGATTCCTAGTCCTGGTTTTCCCAGACATTTTTGTCTCTGGCTGCAATCAGACCTGAAAGATAAAATCTTTATGGCCTAAAACAACCCATTTAATTTTCAACCTATTTTTCAAAATTAGCTAGACTGAGATTAACCTCTTCTCTTCCAGAATTATCTGTTAAAACATAGTTATAATAATACTGTCTGACATACATGTACATCTCTTTTCTGTCTAGCAGGACCCACTGTTGATGCATTTGTAACACAACCAAGTTTACAGATACATTTTTAACAAAGTTAGCTGGGCTGAAATTAGAAAAGCAATTTTAACAAAATTAGCTGGACTGAGATTAACCTATTCCTGTCCAGAATTCTCTGTTAAAACATAGTTATAATAATACTGTCCGACATACATGTATATCTCTTTTCTGTCCAGCAGGAGCCACTGCTGAAGTATTTTTAACACAAGCAACATTATCATATCATCACAAGCCTAGCAAAGAGTTTATCCCAAAAATGAAACCTCAGCCAGCACCTGTCCCCCTTGCCAATGAGAGACACAGGTAGAACCCCTGGGACAAATATGTGGCTTCCCATCCACTCATCAAGGTTGTGCTTGAACAGGGTCAGTGAGGTACTCTGTTTGACATGTACGGAAAGTCTATTCCAGAGATGGGGCAGCCTCTGGGAGACAAACCTGTCTCTCAGCAGGTTTTGTTGACGCTGCATATTAGATGTAGGCCTTTTATGCAGGTAATGCAAGAGGAGTTAGATATACGGATATGGAGCATCTCTAGTAGGACAGGTTCCAATATTGCCTTGTAGGTGAGATGCATTCACCTCTGAGCAATCTGTATGATACAGAATAGAGTGATAGTGATTTGAGCCTGTCTGCATAGGACACGTGTTGGAGGTCATGGACTCTCTTTGTGAGGTATTTCTGTGGCCTTCCCAGTTGGTGCAGGTGTTTGGAGAGGTACATACCAAACGGGGCTTTATACTCAATTATTAGCCTAATGAGGGAGGAGTACAGAAGGTAATAACCTCCTTTTTTCTGGATGTAATTCCTTTACTTATGAGATGAACCAAGTAAAAGGCTTTTCTGACCACTGCTGCTACATGATGGTCAAATATGAGACTGTTGTCAGCCCGAGTACTCAGGTCTCTCACCACAGGTTGTGTGCTTATGGGGCTGCTGTTGATGTAGTAATCAGTAGGGGCCGTGTTTTTGCCAAATGGTATGATAATACAATTTTTTGCGTTTAACTTAAGACCATGACTTTGGCACCAGTCATTTATTGCTGTGAGACCCTCCTGTTCATTACATCATTTGGGGAGTCAATGACAGCACCCAACTTACAGTCATCCACAAACTTGGTCAGCCACAGGACTTTTGTCTTTGCCTGGACCTCTGAGAAGTAGATGCCAAACACTAGGGGTCCCAGAACAGATCTCTGGGGAACACCACTAGGGACAGGTCTCCTGATGGAGGTGGAGGCACCTATTTTGACCATGTAGATTTTATCAGTGAGCCAGGTGGCCACCCACCTGATGAGACAGGGATTTACGCCAAGTTATGTCAGCTTTTCGATGATGCCCGAGTGGGAGATTGCGTTAAAGGCCTTGGCCAAGTCACGGTAAGCTGTATGTACTGACTTTCCCTCATCCAGGGCCTTGGTGACAGTCTCACAGAAATGAACCAGGATGAACAAGCAAGACCTGCTCTTGACGAATCTGAAGTGGGTGGGGTCAAGTACTTGGAGATTGCCTATGTCCTTGTTTATGAGATCCATAATAATATGCGCCATGGCTTTACAGATCAGACTTGTCAAGCTAATGGGGCTACAGTTTCCAGGGTCAGTAGTGGCACCACCTTTGTGCAAGGTGATGACAATGGCAGTTCTCCATTCTGCTGGAATGAAGCCTGTACTTAAGGCTGTGGTTGAATAGGGTGCTCAATGGCAAAGCTAGTTCTTGTTGGAGATGGTGCAGAATACAGCCTGGTCCCATGGAAGCTGTGTTCTGTGCCTTGGATAGGGCCTTTAACACTTGACCTACAGAGATGTGAGGTGTAGGACAAGTATCTGGGATGCTGAATGGGCCTTTGGAGGGGACAGAGGGGGTGAAGTTTGCACTGAATCTATCTGCTAGCAGGTTGGCAAAGTCAACAGGATTAGTGTAAGTAGTACCATTAAGTACTAATTTGGAACAAATCTGGGCTTTGCCATGGAGGTTCCGGATGTAACTGAAGAAGGCTTTGTGGTTTCCCTTTGTTTTGGAGGCTAGTTTCAATTCCTAATTGGCTTTGGAGGTTTTCACTAGTGATCTAATTTGCTTGTTAAGGCTGAGGAGGGAGTTTTTCCAATTTGGAATTTGTTCCTTTTTACCCTTGGACAACAGTTTCTTCCTTTTGTTGTAAAGCCTGTCAATAGAAGATGTCCACCAGACAGGTTTGTGTTTCCTTGAGGAGCAGGTTTTAGTTCGGCTGAGTCCATGCAGTTGTACACGTGCTTGTATACTGCATTGGTGTACTGTTCAGCATAGTCGCAGCAAGAACTGGTTACATTATCGAACACTATTACTAACTCTGTTGGTATCGTTAATGCCAATAATTTTTAAGTAAGGTTAACAGTAAATTGAGTACATTAGAGACCAGGCTCATTAATTATAAAAAGAAGAAACTGATAAGAGATGTCAACAACTATGAAGGGGGTCGTGCTTTTGTAGCTTCAACCAATCAGCATAAAGATAGGCTCTGGAGACAACATGGTGACCGGAAGCAGAAGTCTTCGGTTTCTTTTATGTCTATAGATGGCTCAAACTTAAGCGATAACCAGGGAAGTAGTGATAAGGATTATCCACCGCTACCCTGTCCTGAACAGCCACAAGACCATCAGAACCAGTTTCAGGGCAATGGAGGATGGAAACAACACAAACAAGGACAGAAAAGGAATCGGAATAATACCTACAATGGGAATGGTTATTACAACAGGGACTATAGAAATGAACAGTAAGAAATTTAAATGCTAATACATGCATTGCTTGTAATGATGTAGCTTCAAATGTTTCAAATATAGTAAATTTGTCGGGGTGTGATATGACACAACAGCAATGTGCAGTTTTGAGTTTGGGGTTAAAATTTATCGCAACAGTTGTTCCACGGGTTCATGTTTTTCGACAGGAACTTTTTAGATTTGTTCGTAAATTGTATTTAAAATGTTTTTTCTCTTGTAGAGCGGATAAGAATGAAAGTAATAATGATTTTATTGAAGAGTCATCTAATGAAAGTTTCTTTTCATGTGAGGAAGAAAGTGAGCAACAATATTGTGATGAAGGGTTGTTTGATTCAAATGCATATTGTTTACTGGATACTTCTAGTATCCCAATAGTTAGTAAATTTATGCCTTCTTTTCAGAACCAGAACATTTCACATTTCCATTCAATAACTAGTTTTGAAGGAAGCAATATATGTGAGGAGGTGGTCAGAAACAAGAAATCCATACACTATAATTTAACCTATAAAGAATGGAAGGCATTGTTAGAACTGCAGAATAATAAAGGGCTGGTAATTAAACCAGCAGATAAAGGCAGTAAAGTTGTTGTAATGAATGCTATACAATGTCATAGAATGTGTACGGAACACTTAGAAAATAAATAAAAACATATGAATGTAGTGAAGAAATATGTTTGACTAGGGCAATAGATATAAATAGTTTGTTACAGAAAGGTTTACGTTTAGGTTATTTTTCCAAAAAAGATGTGGAAATTAAGTCGGTTGTTAATAACAAAGAACCGGCAATATTTTTCTGTTTGCCAAAGATCCATAAAGATTTGGAAGTACCTCCAGGTAGGCCCATTGTTTCCACCTGTAGGTATTTCTTACATAATATGGGTCTATTGCTACATGAGATATTGCTTCCTTATGTGAAGAAGAATTCATCTTATATAAAAGATAGCTCTGATTTTTTGGAAAAAATTATTGATATTGAACGGAAAATGGAAATGTACTGGATTGTATTGGATGTGAAAAGCCTGTATACAGCCATAAAACATAAAGATGGTATAACTGCTATATTACATTTCTTGGGTGATAACCCTCGTTTTATATTCATAATAGAAATTATAAAATTTTGTCTGGTGAATAATTTCTTTATGTATAATAAACAAATTTATAGGCAAAAAGAAGGTACTGCCATGGGGGCACCATTTGCCCCCATGTATGCAAATCTCTTTATGTCATACTTTGAAATAGCATTCCTGTTTAAACAGGAGATTGTGAAAAAAACATGTTAAAAGGTATTTTTGTTATATAGATGATTTAATATTTATATGTGAAGGAGGTGTAGAAAATATTAGAAAATGTATGTTTCATTTACATCAGAATCCTTTTAATCTTAGTTTTGATGTCTTGCAGCAGGGAACTAAAGTACATTTATTGGACTTAGAGTTAGAAGGGAAAGTACATGGCACAATTGTGTCAGGGGTACACAGGAAGTTTGTTGATGGCAATCAGTTTCTAAATGCATCTAGTTGTCATCCACCCCACACAATAGCTGCACTCCCTTATAACGAGTTTCTAAGGTTATCTAAGATTTGTAATGAAACAGAGATTTTGAAAAAGGAAATTCATAAGTCTATGGAAATATTTATAAAGAGAGGCTATGATGCTAATATGGTAAGGGAGGCTAGTCAATAGTATATAATAAGAATGAAAATTTTAGAAAGAAAAAATATGGGAAGAAAAAAGATGAAAAAGTTTGAATTGGATCGAACATAACAGATTATATCTTAGATACAGATTGTATCTATGTACAATATAAAAAGTTCCGAAATATTTAAGATGTTAAGCCATTATTGGAAATTTTTATTAAATGATGACTTTTTGGCTGGTATTCTGCCGAAATACTTTTCTAAAGCATATACTAGAGGCAGAAATATAAAAGATATGTTAGTTCGGGGATTTTCAGTATGCCAAATTGTACAGTGCCTAAATGTTTATCTCAAACAGGCACATTTAAATGTGGTAAATGTCTAGCGTGTCCACATACTGTTAACTGTTTTAAATATATTAACAATGTTTCTTTTACACCTAAGGAGAAATTTTCATGTGAAACTAAGTGTGTAGTGTATGCTGTAAGCTTCCCCTGTAACATGTTTTATGTGGGGGAAACAAAGAGGATGTTTTGTTCACGGTTTATGGAACACGTTAGAGACATTAAAAATGGAAGGAAAGAAAAAATTATTGCTGCTCACTTTACAGAATCACATAATAGTGACTATTCATTATTAACAGGATGTGTTTTGGAACAAATTAATTCTTTTTATGGAGATGATAACATTTTAAAAGAGACACTTTTATATAAGGAAAGTATTTACATCTTGAAATTTAATACCCTAGTCCCTAAAGGACTTAATGGAGATGTTTGCTTTAAGAAATAATTAGTTTACTTGATTATTTTATTGTTTAATCATTATTAAAATGTGTATTTAAACAGTAGTTGTAACTGAATTTGTATTCTATGAAGGTGTGTTACACCGAGGCGCTAGAATAAATCTAGGCATTTTATGCCTTTTGAAGACTCTTGTGAAGTTTATTCCATTCGGATTTTGGTTGTTTATTATTCAGCATAGTTGTCTGCATCGTCTGAGGGGGTGTTGGTGTGAAGCTACTGATACCCTCCCTTAGGAGATTGCAATCAACTTTTGAGAAAGTTTTGAGCCTGGGTACGGCTGGGGGATACATTGTTAACATAAGCATCTGTACAAATCAGTGTGATAGTCAAATGACATAAAATTCTTTACAAAACTCCAGCGAGCTATGTTGGCATATGTTACACATGCACTGCCCTACTCTGCCTGGCACAGATGGCACTAACTCATATCACAAAAGGAAATAGAATGCAACTTTAATCAAGTAAATGACAAGCAGAATATAAAACTGTAGGAGTAAAACTGGAATATCAACAACTGTAAAAGTACTGAAACACAAATCCTGCAGCAGAAAAAAAAACACAATACTCTCACTACAATACTACTACTACAGTTTAAGGTACCATACTATGCAAGAATTTACCAGTAACACTGACTGTGGAAAAATGCAGGAATAAATAACTATATAAGGTTCAAGTCTGGCAGCAGTTCACAGATCTGCCACAACTATGAATAAAACTACAAGATCTAAGGCCAAGCAGTGTTTAAAATGCAAATGGCTAGTTTTTAGAGGTAATTCTTGTGGAGATAAAAGTGCAGTGTAATGTAGAAACCAAATCTTCCCACAACCGCAAAGTAAGCTGCAAGACTAGGGTCCTAAATAGATAACTTTTTTGTCTAAAACATGGAAAAAAAGCAACAATCATCACACAGGTCACTATAAGTGCAACTTGAATATTTAACAAGAACTGAAATCATTGTTTTTCTCTTTCCTTTTTGATGAAAAGCTTGTTACCCACAGTTCAGGGCTTCCACACCTCTTCAGGTCATGCATATAAGATAACTACAAAAATCAAACAGAGCAGTACAGAAACCATAGCAAGAGATAGTGGACAAGGAATTTACAGAGAAACAATGGGATGGCATCTGTATGGCTCCAAAGTATACAAACAATTCAGAAGTCTTATGATTTTCTGCATGTAAGTGTTTATATAGGTATTTTATACCTCAAACAGACTTCGGAGAGTTTTTCTTCAGGTAGACAGCAAATGCTGGAAATGTGATGAGAAAACACAATTAACTGGGAACATGATTTTCACAAAGTAATGAGTTGCCAGATTTTATAAATTTCCTATAGAATACTTTGTCAAATGTTGGGAGTACCAAATGGCTAAATTTATAGAAATGATTCTTTGAAATGGGATATAGGATCTGAGTTGCCTAGACATAACAAGACCTTACAAAGTTGAATGTTACTGGATGACAAAAAAGCAATTAATAGAAAACGGAATTCAGAATCTAAACTCAATGTAAAAGAAACACTCAATATTGTAAAGAAGAAAGGATTCAGAGAATTGGAGGTGGTATCTTTATAAAAAGAAGAAAGGAGCAAATTACAAATAAATGGAATCTGTAGAACAATACATGCAGAATAATGTTCAGGAGGAGGACAGAGGTTTACGTGAAGGTATGGACTGAGCAATTTATGTAATGTTAGAGCAAAAAACAACTGCTAAAAAAGAAAACATACATGTATAATGTATGGAAGTAATGAAAATGCTACTATGGGTTTTCTTTTCTATTATTATGTGTACCTATTTCACTGTGCAAAATGTGAGAATTTAATAAAGACTTTTAAAAAGACTTTCCTTGAATGATATTTGGATTTGCTGAATTCCAAACAGTTACCACCAGAATGAAATATGGCCATTTTTTGGTCAAGAACTAAGTAAATGACTCCTGCTTTGCTGCAAGACCAGCCTTAGATTCTCTTTGTGAGGAATCTTTGCACATTTTTTACCAGCACCATATAGCCTGTGATTAGGTTACAGAACAGTATACAGTATTCTATAACTGGCCTTGAGATATAAGCAGTGGGAAAATTACCTCCCTGGGAAGGTTCTCCTCCCACTGTTAAATCAGGTGACACTCAATATGCTTTACAGACAGTAGCAGCAATATTGGTATCAAATAAAAGGTCATCACCTACATGACTCGTCTCTCAATGCCAGCTTTACACTAACACCCATCAACAGCTTAAAGAGCTAGTGGTGGGGTTGTCAAATGTCAGAATGCTGCACTTGTTGATGCTGAAGGCAAGGTAACTTCTATTGTGCCATTTGTATGCAACGGTAAGTGCTGTTTAAGGAAAGCGGTGTCAATAGGATGAAAAATAATTCTCCCGAGTTTGCATTCATCTGTATATTTCATTAGCTGCAGAACACAGTCAGTTCTGACCTCTGAGTAAAATAGCCCAAAAAGGAAGGGCCCTGGGAAACATCCTTAAAGGACTCCAGGGATGGTAAGGCTAGAAGACTTACTGCTCTGATGACAGAGGCTGGTAAGGTCCTCCTGTTCTCAGCTGTTACATGCAACCATGTAGCAATATTAGATCAAAGTTAATGTCTTTAATTTACCCTTTACATCCATGACTTTCTTTATAATTACTTCATGGGATACAGCGCTTAATGCTTTTAGCCAGACCGAAGAAAGCTGAACGTACAGATTAACCTTCATCATGGGTGGTGGTCACTTACCCCCCACCACAAAATTATAAGATAAAGCACATAAGATTTACCACTGAAAAAACTGTAGTATGCTAGGTCTGAAGGAAGGAGGTTTCCTGAATTACCCTAAATATTTCTTTGTCTTCTTTTGGCTTTTCCCGGTTAGGGGTCGTCACAGTGGATCACCTGTCCGTTCATGATTGGCAGTGGAGTTTTTACAGTGTCGAGTTGGCAGCCCAGCACCCAACCATCCACAGAAGGCACACACATGCACACACTCACACCTGAATCACCCTAAATAAGTTCCAAAATTATACTCTTTCAGTTTATGCAATATATTTGTGAGGGTGCTCTGTCTGTAATTATTTGTGGTCTGGGAAAGGCCTATTTGTGGCTAGGACCACAAAAACCTGATCCCAGACATTCAAGAGGCAGACCGTTTTTAATAATCCAGTAAGAATGTGCATAAAGCAATGTCCACTTGCAAGAATTTTACTTCCTAGTATCTTATCTGGTGCCATGGAAATGCTGTTACTGACCTTGCTGAGAGCAGAGGTGACCATTTTGGATGTGATTTCATGTGATATGTTGCTTGGAGGAATAGTGGATGGAATCTCCCTTGGTGGCATGAAATCTACTCCAAATCTGTATGCCAGTGTGTTAGCTGTATCTATTGTTTCTATTATGGGGATATAATTTTGTTATTGTTACTTCCACTTCACATTTCAGACTTCTTCTAATGAACTTGAGAAAATGTCATAAATGTAATTTCTCTGAATACTGATTTATGCTAACCAGATCTGACAGCATGCACAGTTACGAACATCCAAATGTAACTTCCAGATGAAGCTGCAAACATGAATTCTGGACAGATTATTATACAGCCAGTAATATAAAAAACAGACTGAATACCTGGGCATATTATACTTACACAAAGACTGGGAACAAGGCTGGACAGATTAACGTGACGTGGGGCAAACATATGAAGCTGTTGCAAACAGGAAATGGCCTGAGCCTGAACCAGACAGTCAGGGTTGTCCTGCATCACAGCACAGCCCACCAGGCAGGAGGTTCTTAAAGCTTCTACTGCTGGCCCACAACCTAATGGTCATAAATGGAAACAGAAGCATATTTCATTATGTTTTCCATGAACTGTTAGAAGTTAAATGACATACACAACATGTTTTAATGCAACATAAAACTATAACTATGGAATTATTTTCACCATGCAGCATACTGAAACCTACCTCTAGTGGATTCAGAGTCAAAGACACATGCTACCACATGTCAATACACACAGGCAGTAAGAGTGGCTGCTAACAACTCATGGAAAACAATGCACTGGCAAGAGAGAGACCTAAATGTCTTGCATATTTCCAACATGTATGGCACAGAGCAGTGTGGTTTTCTAAAGCACTTTGAGAAATAACTTAAAACTAATTAAAACTTCTAGTAAGCAATGCCAGGTAAATCAATAAAGAAAGCAGAGCACATATGAATCATACACAAATTGCATATAAAGATTAGTTACATTGTAAAAGGAAACATGTAAAAAACATTTAATTCACATCCACACATTAAGCCTCCTACTACAATTGCTTGTTAAAAGTCCTTCCCCTTAAGCTTTTATGAACAACTAGATTCTCCATACTTTGACCAAAGACTTTAAAGCAGGATAATAAGTGCCACTGTCTGAAATTATCTTTTCAGGTGGTTGAAGTAAGACACTAACCATGGAAAGGACTTGGTTGAATATATACTCTTACAAGATTATAGCTGTTTCTGCAGTTTCGTACTATACCAAGGTATTTTAGTTGCATTACAGCTTCACAGCAAAGTTCATTTCTTTTAAAATAACACACGACATTATGACTTTTCCAAACAATACATGCATTGTCTGTTGCAATCTGATACATGCAGTCGATATTTTTTTATTTTCATTCTTAGGGAAGCAAAGTGTAAGCTGTTAAATCTGATGTAAAGAAAAATCTTTGTTATAAACAAGGGGCTTGTTTTCACTGAAATTATGTTACTGTGGAAAGCTGCACAAAGTATACCCATATGAATTATTTAGCATAAAAGTAGAATCTACGTGGGTGCAGTCATTACAGTAATAGTAATGACAAATGTGCATCCCCATATACAAAGCTCATTTCCTCCAACAAACATTGACTGGAAATAATGTCCTCCCTGTCCTTGTCAACAAAGGCTTTGTTACCTTCCCTACCTATCTGATAAAAAAGAGAGGAATTTAAGGAATGGGTAGTGGAAATAATTTGGAAGCAATTAGGGATGATATAAATTTCTTCAGAAGATATAGTTAGGGAGTGGGATAAAATGAAAGTGGATTAAAATAGGGTAGAAATAAAAGTATAAAGAGAGATGGTTAAGAAGTAGCATGAATTATTTACGGGGACTGACAAAGATTAAAGTACTGCAAATTAAGGGGAATCTCACAGAACAAGAGGCTCATCTGCACAGCACTAAAGAGAAGTTAGCAACTGTTTTTGATAATAACTCCAGAGCACAAAAACTTTTAGCAGAAGGACTCAGGCAACAGACAGTAGAAAGGGCTGTTGCCAAGCTTAGGGAGCCTATATCATTGAAAATAACCAGAGATTCTGTAGCGGTATTAGAAATATTTTGGAAATTGTATGCAAATTTGAATAAAGCAGAGAAATGTGGAAATCAAAAAAGCACAAATAGAAATATTTATGGAACAATTAAATGCCAAGGTTAGAGGTACATGAGGCTCAATTATTAACAGTTTTGATAGGAGATGTGACAAAAATGGTGATGCATAACCAATCTACGAGAAAGTCTCCAGGAATAGATGGTATTCCTGTGGAAGTTTGGAAGTTAGGAGGAAAGAAAGTGATAATGACCTGAAAAGTTGTGTTTAAAAGTATTTTAAAAGGATGAGAAGTACCAACATACTGGAAGAAAGCTGTGGTGGTTGTTAATACCTAAAGATAGTAAAGCTCCATCAGATCCAACTTCATGTAGATCCATTTCGAATCTAAACCATGATTTTAAAGTGTCTATGTCTATAATCACTAAAAGAATGACAAAGGTGTTACCAAAACTGATAAGATATGGATAAATGTGGTTTTGTTAAGGAGAAGTAAAATTTGAAAACATTGTAAACCTTGGCTCAAGATGACAGTCACTGCTGAAATGACCCCCTGACCCCATATGCAAAAATGGGGGAAAAAGGGATTGTGGATGGATGGATGGATCCAGAAGAAAGAAAAATACCACTATTGTTGGTGGGTCTTGATGCAGAGAATCAGTTGGCAGAGTAAGCTGGGATTTTATGAGTAAGGCAATGGAAGAATTTCCTTTCCCTGACACAAAAATAAGGTTAATTAGGAGCAAATGTGAGGGATCGAAGGTTAAAATTCAAGTGTGTGTGTGTGTGTGGGGGTTTCTCTCTTAGAAGTTCTGTCTGAACAGACGAACCAGACGGGGCTGCCCTCTTTTTTCTTCGTTATTTGTTTTTAGAACCACTGGCAAAGAAAATAAGGTACTCAGAAATTAAATTTATAATTTTTATGGCAATCAAAAAAAGTTGGCTTTATCTGGAGATGATATTATTTTGTTCCTAATTAAAACAAAAAAGCAAATCTCAGTGTTGTGGAACATTCCGAGACAGTTTCAAGTCTTTTTGGGATATAAAATTAATGAAGATAAAACAAAGGCTACAGCTGTAAACTATGTACCCACACATGAATTAGTTCAGCAATATTGTATTTATCAGAGCAAGATAAAATTAATTACTTAGGAGTATGGATTAAAAAGAATTTTGTTATGGCAGCTAAGGATATGTGGGAAGAGACTAAACAAAAGTTAATACAAAAACTGAAGAAATGGAAGCTCTTGTTTATGGATATATATATATATATATATATATATATATATATATATATATATATATATATGTATGGGTTCACTTCAGTTCACTGAACTTTCAATTCACTGACACCATTTCACTGCAATTCATTTCACTGAAACTTCATTTCACTGACAACTATTATTAGCAATAAAATGGAATATTCCCCCTTCCCCACTGTAGTGCGACCCTGGAGTTAGAATATATAGTTAGGGGGGTGTGGGGGGCGCAGCCCCCCACTTACTTTTCTTTTACTAAGCAATATTATATCAAAACGTAAGAATATCATATGAAATGAAGTGGGGGGCTACGCCCCCCACACCCCCTAACTATATATTCTAACTCCAGGGTCGCACTACAGTGGGGAAGGGGGCATATTCCATTTACTTTGTAATAATAGTTGTCAGTGAAATGAATTTCAGTGAAATGGTGTCAGTGAAATGAAAGTCAGTGAATTGAAAGTTCAGTGAAATGAAGTGAACCCATACATATATATATATATATATATATATATATATATATATATATATATATATATATATATATATATATATATATATATATATATATTGCAAGATACAAGCAGTAAAAATAAGGATTTTATCTGGGGCAAGGGTCAAGTGGAATAAATTAATCTTTCCCAAAGAACAAGGAGGTTTGGGATTACATGTTTTGAAGGGATATTTTAGAGCTAAACAGTTAAGGCTCCTATACACAGCACAAACAGAAACCTATAATTCAAAGGTGAAATGGATGATGATGATGTGGGGGATGGGGGCTCCAGAAATAAGGACAGAGTGGAATTTTGGATGCAGATCCTTAAGGAGAATAACAGCCATACAGAATATTATATTCTAAAGTAGTGGAAAGCTTTCTAAGAACTAAGCCAACACAGGAATGGAGAAAGGAGAGTCTGACAATAAGGACAAATGCAATTAGGGGTACAGAGAATAGTAGTCATCTAAAATATTGCATGATAACTATAGGAATCAATCAGTGGAGGTTAGAAAAGATTAGGAAGAGAGACTGGATAAGCAATTCACAAAGAAACAATGGAAGTATGTATGTATGGCTCCCAAATATGAAACAAGTCTAGATGACTTAGGATTTTTGCTTGGAAGTGTACACATGTATTTTCATACCCCAAGCAGACGCCATAGAATTCTACCTCAGGCAGACTGCAAACGTTGGAGGTGTGATAGAGAAGAAAGAGGTACTTGGGAACATTGTTTGGGAGTAATAAGTGTAATGAGTTGGCAGGCTTTAAAAATTCTCTACAGTTATTTTACGCCTTATAAATTAGTACTGATGTTTGGAAATGACAATGGATGTTGGAGATGTAAAATGAAATTGAAGTCAGACTGGTAACATATGTTCTGATTGTAAACTTATTAATACTTACTGGGATAAAATTAATTACATCTTCCAGACTGCCTTTAATGATAACTTTCAGTTAACCAAATCATTAGTATTATTTAATTCTCCTATCCCCAAATGTGTTCCCAAGAAAAAGTTTTCATTTGTTTAGACTTTATTAGCTTTAGCCCGAAAGATCATCACCATCAACTGGAAAAGTGAATCTTCTCCTTCCTTCCTTCAATGAATTCAAGAACCTAGTGTTATCAGTTGCTCATAAGGAAATATATACTTTAAAGCTCAGGACGGATATAATGACTTCATGCTACAGTTCATGGTTGACAATAATGGACATATTAGAGAAAATAGAGTGCAGTTTATCCTAACAAGTCAAGTGATCAGTATAAATCAAATGTGTTATGTATTCTGGCTAGAAACCTTTGGAAACAGTTATGTTCTTTATATTATGTTTTATTAATTTGTTATACATGTTTACATTTTTTATTATATTGTTCTTATTACATTGATTAAATGATATGGTTTGCTATTTCCAATTGCTTTTTTTAAAAAAAATAATATTATTTGAAATATAATAAAATGTTTGAAGCAAAAATAAAAATCCCTACAGACTATTCTGTCAGAAACAGTAACTGAGCAACCTGGTATAATTAAAGAAACAATTTCTGGAGCTGGGATACAGGATCTAAATTGCTTAGACATAGTAAGGCCTTGCCAAGTTTAATTTTGATGGCTGCCAAAAAAAGTAATTTCTAGAAAATGGAAATCAGAGCATAAACCAACAGTAACTGCAGTAGTGAATATAGCAACAAAGATAAAAGAACTGGAAGTGGGATCCTTAGAAAAGAGTAGGAGCAAATCACGTAGAAAAAATGGGAATTGTGGGAACAATAAATGCAGAATAATGTTTTGGAGGAATGAGGTTTAATGGAAGGCAGGAAATGAGTGAGCTAAGTAATGTTGGACTGACAATTACTATAAAGAAGATTATAAGGGATGTATAACATCTGTAACAGAATATGTAAATATGGTTTGTTTTCATTTACATAAAAATATGATTGCTTGTGCCATAAGTAATAATTCAATAAAGATCATAAAAAACAAAGGTTTGCTACCTTCAGTACAGCTGGTCCATTTGGGTACACCATGGCACTATGAATTAAAATAACACAATAAATTTATTAAACGCTGTACAGAGGAGGTTAAGAAATGCAGGAGAACTCACAATCTCCTTATAAATCTACACTTGGTGAAGAAATACCTTTTGAATGACCTAGTGGCATGAAATATGCCTGCATTTCCTTTAGTTTTCATATAGGGCTAGCAGGTCATACTGTCCTAAAGAGTTCTCCCTCAAATAATATTTTATTATAGTTACTGTTTTACCCAACTGTACTTTCACAGAGTCATTAGGATAGCAAAGAACCAAAGGGCAGCATGCAAAAGAAAGCATAAAGCTCAGCAAGGCTGTTTTTTGGCTATTGTTTAATTCAAATGAGAATTTTTTTGAAAAACGTATTTTATTGGGGTTGGGAGTGGGGTACTGTGAAATTGTCATCGAAGTTACGTGACAGCTGTAGGCCGGTGCTAATTTGAATGTTTTCATGTTTTATTTTATTTCTTGCTGATTTGTCACTGGACTTGTGGTTGGTTTATATTACAATCAGACATGATTT